>NC_034180.2:34476548-34695689 GCF_002021735.2 Oncorhynchus kisutch
AAATAAATTAATAGTTTACATCACAATTTTAGTGGAATATGTTGGGATTATTTATCATGGTCATTAATTAAGGGTTCAACTGCTGCAGGAGAGGCTTTGCAGATTGTGGCAAAGCTTCTCAAGGCTGCACGTGTCTCCTGCGTGTCCAGCACACAGCTGGAGAGGAGAATAATGCTCTTCTTTCTTCTAGACGAAGTCTGCTGCGTCGACTGGCTGTCTCACTATGTTACATTTATATTTCAAGTCAGCATGAGCTTAAGCAATTTCCCCATTTTATGAGTTTAAACCATTAGCACTGTGGTAATGGTATCACCCCTCCCCACCCCCAACAAATAGATTCAAGAAAAGGTTGGATGA
Organism: Oncorhynchus kisutch; assembly: GCF_002021735.2. Classification (NCBI taxonomy): domain Eukaryota; kingdom Metazoa; phylum Chordata; class Actinopteri; order Salmoniformes; family Salmonidae; genus Oncorhynchus; species Oncorhynchus kisutch. Next base: position 34,476,906 of record NC_034180.2, read on the forward strand.
TTTATCTTGTCTTAAGATATTTAATGGAACAGAACAATTATAAAATGTGTATGTCTACCTACATTGGCCAGATCTCAGTCATCAGCTGTAAAAATGGATCGGTATTACATAAAAACAAACCAGGGACCCCTCAGTGATCATACAGAAATGTACCCAACTGACTTGTGGAGCTCCAGTAATGACTAAAAGTATGACAAAAGATGCCCTGCACTCTCCCCATTGCCAAACTTGTCTTGACACATTCCATCAGAATGACTTATCTTGTAAAGGTTAAACACGTATTCACAGACTGGAACTGTTGGGAAACACTGCTACGTCATTGGATACAGGAAAAGACAACTGTTTTCCACAACTGATATAGTTGTGAACAAAACGTTCTTTGATTCAGATTAATTTGTAGGGGTTGTTACTTGATGTCCAAGAGGTAAAAACACTATCATATTATTGAGAAGTTTGTTGACGGACAAAGTGTTGAGTTGATAGCAAAGTAGAAGCATTCCAGTAACAAGTAACAGTGATATTAAAATTCCATTGATTCTGTTTTTTCACGAATCCACTTTCCTAAATGTTTAAAGTGTCTGCTGTCATAGCTATTGTGCTTTTAAACTCACCTCTTGAATGAATTGAGAATGATGGATTTCTCCTCTCTGGCTGTGAAATAGATGAAGAGTGTACAAAACATTAGGAACACCTGCTCTTTTCATGACATAGACTGACCAGGTGAATCCAGGGGAAAGCTTTGATCCCTTATTGATACCACCTGTTAAATCCACTTCAATCAGTGTTGATGAAAGGGAGGAGAAAGGTTAAAGAAGTTTTTTTTTTATCCTTGAGGCAATTGAGACATGGATTGTGTATGTGTGTCATTCAGAGGGTGAATGGGCAAAAACAAAATATTTAAGTGCCTATGATCGGGGTTTGGTAGAAGGTGCCATGCGCACCGGTTTGAGTGTTTCAAGAACTGCAACGCTGCTGGGTTCTTCACGCTAAACAGTTTCCTGTGGCTATCAAGAATGGTCCACCACCCAAAGGGCATCTAGCCAACGGCAGGCCAGTGGTCGAAAGCAGGTCATTGACGAAAGAGGACAAAGGAGGCAGAGCAACAGACAGGCTACAGTACTCAACTGACAGTCCAGTACAACATTGGTGCCCTGAGACCCACAAAAGAATGCGCAACTCGCCGTACCTTGACACTACTGGGGTATGGCAGCCGACGACCTTACAGAGTTTTACTTCTTTCAGCAAAAGACAAGAAACAGCTGGTGCAGTGGGCTAAGGAACACAAATTGGAAAAACATTGCCTGGTCTGATGAATCCTGGTTCCTGTTTCACGCTGATGGGAGGAATAGGATATGGTGAAAACCACATCCATCATGCCGCGCGTCAACATTGCAGGCTAGTGTTGGTGGTGTGGGGTGTGTTTTCATGGCACGCATTGGGCCCCTTGATAAAAGTGGAGCAACGTTTGAATGCCACAGGATATCTGAACATCATTGCCAGTCTGGTGCATCCCTTCATGGCAGCGGTGTATCCACCTGCAAATTGATTTTTTTCAGCAGGATAATGCCCCAATGCTAGGATTGTCAAGGATTGGTTCCACAAACATGACAGTGAATTCAGCTTACTGCAGTGGCCTGCCCAGTCACCAGATCTCAATCCAATTAAGAATCTATGGGATGAGATGGAACAAGCTATTCAGGGTAGAGATCCACTACCAGCCAACTTGACAAAACTGTGGAAAGCATTGGAGTCAACATGGGCCAGCACCCCTGTGGAACGCTTTCGACACCTTGTAGAGTCCATGCCCCCAATGAATTGAGGCTGTTCTGGGTGCAACTCAATATTAGGAAGGTGTTCCTAATGTTTTATACACTCACTCAGTGTATATAATCTTTGGATCGGCTCCCAAATACAGTACTGTGGGGAAACAAGCTTTTGGTCCCAGCAGACCATTTTGTGCATTGAAATAGCAGTATGAGTAGCAGTATCAGCCTTATCATTCAGTTGGAGATTCCAGCTAGCCAGCAGCTCCATGTAACAATACTCAAATGAGATGCTTCCCGGAAAACAAAAGTGCACAGCCTTCAGCCAAGTGATGTAAGAACATCAGAAAAAATAGAAGCAAGGATTTACAAGGTCATTTAGATTGGACCTAATACTCATATTGGTTTTCACAACACATAGCCACAATCAGTGTATCTCCATATTCCTCAACATTGATTGCCTATGGCCAACTAGCCATCACTAGATACTACTGATACATATGTCATGGGCTCTCTACTGCATATGTTTTAGTACAAGCAGATCACAACTTACGGTGTCAGAAAATTGGACATGGCAAACATTTTCCGTTTGTAACATGCATTATTTTCACTGATACAAAGCAGCTATAAACAGATGATTGTCCCCAGAAACGACTGCTGTCATGTTGTAATTTGCTATCAAGAAGACAACTGTTTAGAAGTTGCTTCATTTTCAGTAATGTTGTTGAACCAATAAAATGACAAATGAGTTGACTGTTCAATGGGCAGTGATGCTGACAGTGGGAGTGTCCATGTCAACTGCCAAAACTTGAATAATTATTACATAATATCATTTCTGCAATAACATATATATCTAAAAGAAGCTCTGATTAGTGTCTATTGCAATAACATTATTCAGCAGATAATCAAAGACACAAACACTTTCCTGCCTTGGGTAGTGAGTTTCATGGAAAAACACAATTTGTCTAGCTCCAATTTTGATATCATAAGAGGTCGAATGCTATGAATGTTTTTTGACCTTAACATTTCTGTACACAGAATAATAATTGATATAGTTTCTAAAGTGATCTGAAATCATGACTGGCATCACCATGGTGAGCCTAACACAACCAAAGTCAAACAGTTATCCAACTCATTGATGTCTGCCTCTCCCTGTCGCGAATGGTGACGTGGGGCTTACAATAGCTCCCTTTGGGAAACAATGGTGATTTGTGTTTGTCCACAGATTGTTCCTATATCACAACATGTCTGGAGAACATGACTCTGGCCATACCAGACATTCCTGTGGCCTCTCCTGCCAAATCCTTGTGTTCAATGTTCAAACCAGAGCTTTAGCATGCAAATTTCTCCATGCCAAGCTTGTTATGCTATTAATGTCTCCCCCTTTACTTTGTACTGAGGCCTCAGGCTGCTCTGGCTGCCTCACTCAGATGAGGACCAGGAGTATAGAAGACTGGCTGAGCTGCCATATAAGGGCAAGGCTACTGTATCCTCACTGCACTTCCTTTCACCTTCCTATATCACTCCCCAGGCAGAGAGGGTATGTACCTGGAGAATGATTCACTCCCATTCTCCTTCTCTTTCTATCTCCTCCTCCTTCCGATCTACTGTATGTTAGTGTGTGACTTTGTGTGTGAGATAGAGGGGGTGACTGAATGCTGATTGTTACACTGTTGAAAGGTGTGTGAGAAACACAACAGTGTAAATGATTTATCCTATAGGATGAATTCCTCCGAATACTTACTGTATGTGTTGACATATTATTGAAATTGGACCCCGAATGTCCATTGTCAGATATTCATCATTGAAAAACAACATTTGTAATTTCACTTAAACGCAGGCCTACATTTTAGATTTAGAAGTGACAGTAAATGTTTTGGAACAATTGCTTTTGACGAGAAAGCCTTATTCCACAGAGAGATGCCAGCAGCATACAGGCCTCATGGGAGGCATGTGACAGTTATCTGTTGGAGATGATTTCAAAGGCCTCTCCTCAGACACAAGCTCCCAGGAGGAATTTTGACGTGTTGCACACATTAAGATGATGAAATCCAAAACCTTTAAGGAATCAAGTGGCAGGGGAATGCATAATCAGATACAAAAGCCGTGAAATGAGTCCTTTATCCAAAAGCTTAGATACTCTATTATAAAAAAAATACACATATTTTTGCCTTTGAAAACAAAGGGGTCCTACAGTGTGTGGCATGATGGGAGTCTGTGTGCATTCAAAGACATCTGATTAGCAGGCATGGCATTTGTTTGGGTTCAGTAGGGTTCAGCTCCTGTCCCAAGCAGTCCCCTTGATCTCATGCCCCGAGGTGACACAGATCCACAGCCTTCTGCTGATGTTTAGGAAGAGCCCTGGCCACACCGTTACTAAAATACAGCCCTGTGATCCTGTGTTGTTGACCAGATCACAGTGAGGCAGGCAGACTAATGTTGAGCAACTGCTGTTATATTTCCCTGTGTAAGGCACACACTGCACCGTTCATTACAGTTCCAGCACGACAGTATACTTACACTTTTAAGCTCTCTAACACTAATGATTCCCAAAAATATTTTTGCTGCATAAAGTCTTCTAGGACGAACTTTGTATCCACGAAATTCTTTTAAAATTAAAGAATTGATTGCATCTCAATATGCTCTGTTAGGTTCTAATTTTTCAGAGTAAATAACTCACGGACACTAGAGAAGCTTAACCAAGTTTAATTCTTCCCAAGGGGTCGTTACAGTTGTAATTCAGACAAAGACACAGCTTCCTCCGTGGTGGTATTCATACCCCACTTTGGGTGGAGTCTCCTCCTTATCTCTAAACATTGTATCCTTCTTGCTAAGCAGGGAACTAAGTGATATGAGCCTTCAACAGTTTCTCCCCTTATCAGTACTGTCACAAATGGTTGTTTACCTTGCACTCAGCCCCCCCCCCCCCCCCCCCCCAAGCTTCATTATGGCACCCATCATGTCTCTTTTGTAACTAATGTTCCTATACTCTGAGTATAACAATGTTCAAAGTTCAACCCCGAATCCAACAGCTCCATATGTATTCAACTGTATTTTAATATTTATATATTTCCATCCTTTACTTTTAGATTTGTCTGTATTGTTGGAGCTAGGAACACAAGCATTTCATTACACTCGCGATATCTGCAAAAAAATTGGATTTGATTTGATGTTAAAAGCCAAAAGATCATTGCAAATGTATTTTGTACTCAAAAATGTGTGTTGACTGGGCTAGTGTCCATGTTGGGCTGCTGTGTCTGCTCATTGTCTGAGGAAGAGTTGGTTCCCCTCTCCTTCTCCCTCCTTCTCCCCGGCCTCTGAGGTAAAAATGAGTCACTGACTCAGCAGCTGGACTCTGTCACCCTTCATATATCCCAGGATTCCACAGGAGACTTAGCCACAGCCAAGTCCGACACATGTAAACTCTAACGGTGTGATCACTTCCTCCTCTTCCTTAAATGGACAAGTCCACCGAAGAAAGTAGGAAGACAAACACATTGTAAATGTATATTTAAATAATATCACTAGCGAAACAAATTAAGTAGATTTTTATTAGCACACAAATAAAAACGTAAATGTGTACTCCTGTCTTACATATGGGAAGGACAGCCAATCAAATATATTTTTATTTTTATTTTTATCACAACAGTTTCAGAGGCATTTCGTTCAAACCAAAGTGGTGGTCCACGCAGTTGGAAAAGCACAACGCATCACATTCATTTGAGTGGTGATTTATTGCCCCCTTTGAAAACAGATTTATCACAGTATTTTCCTGTGGTTGCCAGGGGGAGGTGTTCATCACATAGATCACATGGTTTTCTTCAAGACACCACTGATCCCAGCAGGAAATGGGCTTTACCAGTAGGACAGGTGTTTACAGAAACACTGTTTTAAGGAGGTTTTAATGCATTTCCTAGGACTTCCACATGACACTTAGAATGTTTCTTCACAACAGTTATTATAGTTATATTATATCAATCAGACCTCCTCTTGGGTTTGGAAGTCTTAAGCATGACTAATAAAACCAGTGTTGAGGAGGGATGGCGCCACTGTCTGAGATTGTGACAGTTTGTTTTTCAATAGCGCTCCATGATATTGGAGATTAACACTCTTTGCCAGACTGAAACGAGACTGGTTTCTAATGAACTAAAGGCAGCTGTTGTTAGTGTTCAATAAGGGACGACGAGGGACTGTGGTTGGTCAGGCCACCTTTGCACAATCTAGTTGGTGGTGGGACCTTTACATAGCAAAGTTGATATTCTGAAGTTTTACAGAGAACCCTCAAATGAATCTCAAACCCTGAGAGTTCATCCATTTTTCATGCCTGTTGTTCACTGTAGAGTGGATTCCATTATCGAATGTTTAAACCAAGGTGTTTAGTTTTCCCATTCCATTACTGAGCCTAGTCAGGTCTCTACCTCATCTTCCTTCCTGCCTTCCTGTGCAAGGTACGGGATCACGCAAACCGCTGCTTATTTGAAGAGCCGCAATAGAATCCCTGTCAGTTCTATTTTAATCAGGCATTGCCTGGAGAAGAGTGCAGATATATCAGTGCCTGTTTATAGTTAGGCCGGTGCTCCTAGTTATTGATGTGACGGAAAACAAACTGTCGTGCTTTGAGAGAGAGAAGGATACATTGGACTTGGCCAACCTTTCCTTCTTTTCCTCGTTGTCCTCCCTCCTTCTCCTCACACGTTTAGAGTGTGGCATGAATGCCACCATTGTCTTTCTATCCTGTTGAAAATAGTTGTATCTGTCTGTACCTGATGTCCAAGAACACATTGAAAGGGACTTGTCTCGTAGGCTGGACGTAGGCTGGAAGAAGCATCTCGGTTTCAGGAATCGTTTATTTGTTTCCTGGCATATTTTGGTCATTGCCGCTAGAGTTTGTCACTACCAATACGGACATGCTATTCCTATCTTCCTTGGAATCTTGCTCTATTTGCACAAGTCAGTATTGGCATGAATAAGGTCTATATTTAGGCTATGACCCGTCACCATTGTTTTGCTCCTTGGCTTTCTTAAAAACCATAACCCAAACCATAAAACACCAAGCACAGACAAACTGTTGAAAACAGTTTGTCTATGCTGATAGAAATATGTTGTGCATCTGTGATGCAATCTTGAAGACCCTGAAAATGGTATACAAGTAGTTAATATCTGACTCAATTTTAGCTTTAATTTTGCTATTCACAGTTGTATTATTTTTGAATGAGAAAAGTAAGGCCTAACAGCAGTATGTTTTTATCCACATAATCAGCATGTGAATCAAATCATTTATTTGTGATGCCAAAGAGGTAGTCTGTCCATTTTCTTTGCAAACCCATTCAGAGTGTTTAAATACTACTGATTGTATTGAATCAACAGCAAAATGCTCAATTGTGTTGATTACTATTGAGAGAAACCACATTATACAGAGAAACCTGTATTGCACTGTGGGTACACATCATTATTTGATTATCAAGTTTACAGAGTCAGGCCAAAATTTATTTTGTTTCTATAAACACTTTTTGGTAGTTCTGGATACCAGGCAAGCGCCTTCTCCTACAAACCACTTCACATAATCAGCGCCAACAGCTACTAGTTACCAAGGAAAAGAGTGTAGAACATAATATATCCATTATTATCTAACAGTGTTGATAATGACTACAATGTGGATGATTGTGTCACGTCCTAAATATTTATGATATCCTGTAAATGCTCAAATGGGATTTCTTTCAGAATTCTATTGTTTTGTCACAGTAGGAGCTGATCTATTATTTAGACTTTGACAAAAAAAGATATTGTCTAACAGCTGCAACTCACTAATAATATTCCCAATTTGCTACAATACCTTGGGACTGCTGGCCCACAGTGGTCTTATTAAGTGCTGGAGGGAGGTTATCTGGGTACAGCAGGATAGACTCACTCATACTGTACTAGGCAGTGTAGCATTTGGCTCCTAGGCATGTATGAGACCATGTTTCTGTGCAAAGGCCAGACTAACTTTTCCCCTCATTTGACTTCACTGACTGCTTTCATTATATTACATTATTATATACTGTGCAGAAGTGATGGAAATCATTCGTCAACTCATAAGGAATCTATAGGGATGCCTTTCCACAGTCTCCTCTGAAGAGAAGCACCCAGAGAGGCCTCTGAGGATGTGATTGGGAATTCTGAGGCCCTTTTCCCCATCCTTGTGTTATGCAGGGTCTCTCTTGCTGTTGTATGTAACTGAGCCACCCACAACCTTACTCTATATGGTCTTGAGTGACCAGGCCTTTGATATCCCTGGAGATATCGACTGTCAGAGCAGTCCAGCAAGGTTTGTATTGCGTAATATAGACATCAATAGCAGTTCATATGCCTTCTGGGGCCGCCTGACAAAGGGATATGAGACCTCAGGGTAGCAGAGCACGCCTAAACATCTGCACTCCTCTTCCCGCCTTGTCTGAGAAAAGATGAGAATCGGAACCCTTTGCCCAAAACATCTCCGTCCCATCATATGTTCCTCCTTAACACCCCGGTAACAGCAGCCCCACCCTCCTGGAAACAGATTTATTTGATACCTCATTTTGGCTTGGCCACTTTGTAAATATTTGGCGATGTGGGACCAATTTGAAGGGATCACATCTCCTCACTGAGGGTTGCTCAAATGTTTTTATTTAGACTGAAAGCTCTTGAACGGACCAGTTCTTCGCATTCCAAAACCACCCATCTGCATGTGCTGATCCATTGCAGAGCAAATGCACAGTGGGATTTTATCGATGGTATGGTTCACATGATACAATACAATACTAAAGAAGAAAATAGCAGAGGTTGTTTTGAACAGATGGTACCTGTGAATGTACTGGAAAGGTCTTACCTTGATATAATTACTATGCATCATTATTACAATCAGATGGAATGGATTGTACTTTTTTGTATTTTGTTGTTTTTGTATGTGTGCTTATTTGGTTGCGTGTTCACAATGCTCTGTGGACGAATATGATCCCACCAGCTAACTGCTGGGAACAGAGGAACAGAGGTCGAGCTGGCAAGGCTTTAGATAGCAATCAGAGCTCCATAAGAGGAGAGGAGAGGGTGTAAGCACTGGGAGCTTGGAGTCACAGAGCACAAAGGAGTGAATCATCTATGTGCTGGGCTGGATGACTAGTGTTTGGACCGTAAACAATTGTGCAAATGGCTGTAAAACTGAAGAGCCGCTGCACATCTGTGTGCTTGACAAGTGTGTGAGTTGATAACCCACACACCCGCCCTTAGCGCCAACGTCAATAGTTATATCCAGGTCAGGGCTGTCTTAGTGTTTTGCAATATCGAAGGCACAAATGCTTTGTCTTGTATGAGCTGATATTCCACACACCCACCCTCAGCGCCCACGTCAATGGTCCTATCCAGGTCAGGGCTGTCTTATGGTTTTGCGATATCAAATTCACAAATGCTTTGTCTTTCCTAATGTGGGACTTTTTAAACAAGTTACGTTCAGAGACGAGCAGTCGTTGTCATTGCTGTTATAGTCAACATTTGTCTGTGTGAAAACCTCTGCCAGAGCTTAATTCCTCTGGAACTGGTTGAATATTGGCAATGTGCATTCGTGGTCTCTTGCAGTCACAATGAAAATTCATAATAAAAGGGAAAATTGTGCTAGAAGAAGAACACACAAAGTGTCTTTGAGAATTGGGAAATGGACAAGGCATAGACTTGCACACTTGCACAGACACTGTGTGTTCTTCTTTGAGAACACTGTGTGAAATGAGGAGACATGACACTGACAGAGAGGCCTATTTTAATTCTGCTGGCACTTTCTGAAGTCCGACTACAGCTTATTCCACTTGGTTGTATCAGCCAGAAGGTTTCTGTATGCTTAGACGTGGGCTTGCTGATGTAATAGTGTGAGATAACCAGAGTCCAGCAGCTTCTTTAAATGGGAAACACAGTGAGTGTCTGCACAGCCTCACATCTTGCAAGCTGCCCAGTCAATATCCAATGCCTCATCCTTTACATTCCAAATTGTAGGTTCTGCATGATTTATTCTCACTGCTACAGTAAAAGATAGAGGTCAAACTGCTCATCTGTCTACATCAGTCCACAGAAAAGCTGTGCTATGTTTTTCACATGAAGGTCTTTTATGAGGCAGAATCATGTTTGTCCAGACAGACAGGTAGACAGAATAACAGCTTTATTACAGCTTTATAGAATAAAAGGGGAAAAATAGGTAAATGGTTTCAACACTTTAACCTCTGACATTCTTTTGATGATAACCCCAACAGGAAAGACAGACAGCATCCATCTCTAAAACAATTTAATCTGCTGTCTTATTGACAGGGATGCTTCTGCGGTGCAGACGTAGACCATATTGTCACGCCCTGGTCTTAGTATTTTGTGTTTATATATTTATTTGGTCAGGCCAGGGTGTGACATGGGTTTATTTTGTGTTGTGTTTTTGTATTGGGGTTTTAGTAGGTATTGGGATTGTGGCTGAGTAGGGGTGTCTAGTATAGTCTATGGCTGCCTGAGGTTCTCAATCAGAGTCAGGTGATTCTCGTTGTCTCTGATTGGGAACCATATTTAGGTAGCCTGGGTTTCACTGTGTGTTTGTGGGTGATTGTTCCTGTCTTAGTGTTTTGTATTTCACCAGATAGGCTGTATAGGTTTTCACGTTCCGTTTGTTGTTTTGTATTTCGTGTTTATTCATTCATTAAACATGTATCTAACTTACCACGCTGCATTTTGGTCCGACTCTCTTCCGACGGAAGAAAACCGTAACACATATTGTCATGGACTCTGCTTGTTTTATTTATACCCGACAGAATGAGCATGTCTAAAGCGAGATGTTGTGATCATCACTGGCTATTGTGTTCTCAGCTCTATTAAGCTGAGCCAGATGTCTAGAAAGTTTCCGTCTAAATATCTGGATTGAGAAGTTCATGGAGGTTGTGGATTTAGAATGCATTTCACCAATGAGTTAGGTTGTGTGGGGACAGTGTCACTATAGGTGAAATGTCAATCGAGAGGACAGTCCATGTGAATGTGAGGAAACGTTACAAGTCATACAGGCCTCTAGGCTCTCCAGACAAATGGCTGCTAAATGAAAAAGAAACAAATATGAAGGCAGAGTTTGGACTCAGGTCTGGGGTTAGGATTAGTGCTATATGTCAACGTGATCAAGACAAAGGTGATGATTGTGGACTACAGAAAAAAGAGGACTGAGCACGCCCCCCATTCGCATTGACGGGGCTGCAGTGGAGCAGGTTGAGAGCTTCAAGTTCCTTGTTGTCCACATCACCAACAAACTAACATGGTCCAAGCACACCAAGACAGTCATGAAGAGGGCATGACAAAACCTATTCCCCCTCAGGAGACTGAAAAGATTTGGCATGGGTCTTCAGATCCTCAAAAGGTTCTACAGTTGCACCATCGAGAGCATTGGTTGCATCACTGCCTGGTATGGAAACTGCTCGGCTTCCGACCGCAATGTTACAGAGGGTCACTTTAATAACTGTACCTACATCTACATATTACCTCAACTAACCGGTGCCCCCGCATATTGACTCGGTACCGGTACCCCCCTGTATATAGTCTTGCTACTGTTGTTTTACTACTGCTCTTTAATTACCTGTTACTTTTATTTCTAATTCTTATCCATATTTTTTTAACTGCATTGTTGGTTAGGGGCTAGTAAGTAAGCATTTCACTGTAAGGTCAACTCCTGTTGTATTCAGTGCATGTGACTAATCAAATTAGATTTGATTAAGATTTGATCTTTAATAACTACTTATTTGTAGCAGTTTTACTTTAGTGTCTTATTGCAAACAGAATGCATGTTTTGGAATATTCTTGCTCTATACAGGCTTCCTTTTCACTCTGTCATTTAGGTTTTATGTGCTTTATTCTATGCTTCCCGTTCTTAAGTTTTGAGCGGTTTCCTTCCTTGAGCGGTTTCCTTCCTCTCCGGCAACTGAGTTAGGAAGGACGCCTGTACCTTTGTAGTGACTGGGTGTATTAATACACTATCCAAAGTGTAATTTATAACTTAACCATGCTCAAAGGGATATTCAATGTCTGCTTTTAATTTTTATCCATCTACCAATAGGTTTCCTACTTCGCGAGGCATTGGAAAACCTCCCTGGTCTTTGTGGTTGAATCTATTTTTGAAATGCACTGCTCAACTGAGGGACCTTACAGATCATTCATTACATAGCTGAGGATGTCATTCAAAAAAATATTTGACACTATTATTGCACACAATGTGTCCATGCAACGTATTGTGACTTGGCAAGCACATTTTTACTACTGAACTTATTTAGGCTTGCCTTAAGAAAGGGGTTGAATACTTATTAACTCAAGACATTTCAGATTTTCATTTGTAAACCTTTCTAAAAACGTAATTCCACTTTGACATTATCCAAGCAATTTGATGAGTGGAAAGAGACATTTGTTACAAAACACCAAAATGTGTATTATAATGATATACTTCGATTGTCATTAGGCCTACACTTTATTGCTTGAATTGATGCGTCCACTGCTGCCCGCACGCTTCTCGGCCTTGGCTGTGCGTCTAGGTCTTGGCCATTCATCTCCGCCTTGGCAAAATGTAAGTGTTCTCGTAAAACCACAATGCAATTTGGTGTGTATTCCACCTCGTTTCAAGTCAATTTGCAAATGTTTCATGTTGCTTACATGCGGGAAGAATATATAATAGTGTAATAGCCTTTTGCTTTCTTGGCATTTTGTGTTAATTATTGTGATCGGCTCACGTTTTACCGGTACGGCGTACTCCCACTATACTGGCTTACTTTTACCTTTGATCTACTGTAGCTTTTATTTAGGTGATTGTTAGATCTCAAAAATCATAGCCTATTAGAACATTTTTTGTTGTTGTTGTTGTTGTTGTTGCAATGCACCAAACTGTGATCTCGTGGCCCACCTGGACCCATGCAGCGACCAACAAGTGGGTCCCACCCCACAGTTTGGGAACCACTGATCTATAACACCCATTACAACTAGTTTTTTAACATCTTATGTTGTTACACATAACTATTTAAAACTACTTATGACAACTTATGACAAGTGTTATAATGTATTATATAGATGTTATAAAGGTTTTATGAATGCATACATAAGGACACCTACAGTAAAGTCTTACCGAGCCCTAATTTTATTGTCACTGAATAAACCTCAGGCTATAAAATAAATATAAAAGAGAGTCGCACACTTCATGTATATATAAGCTCCCAGTAATTTATTGGGTAAACCACCAACATTTCAGTCCAACGGTAGCACATTATCAAGATACAGTTAGTTTCTGAAACAACACCATTGTCATCTGGTTGTCTGGAGTCCAGGCACAAAATTGTGACTTCAGTTGTCTTTTTCTTCAGTCATTCTCATATCAAATCATCGTAATCTGTAGGAAGAAAAATGTAGAATGCCTTCAAATTCCAGTCATAATAGTGTTAGAAATGACACATTGGCTCTTGGGTGTGGCCTTAATAAAGTAGTGGGCTGGGATAAAATGAAGGTGGTGCCCACGTTAATGTCTACAGAGATACTTGTGAGGGTAAAGAAATAGGTATAGCTAACCACTACTGTGGATGACAAGGACACCATTTTGGATAGTTTCACAGTTTTTCCAACTTCCTTTGGCCTTACTTGGTGGTGCATCCGGAGCATCCTGAGCATCAGCCTGGACTACAGTGTGATTGGCCAGCGCAAGGTTTCTCTCGATCTCATTGCAGAGGTGTTGGTCAACTTGCTGCAGTGCTTCTATCATTAATGTGGAGGCGTTGTTACCTTTGCTGATAACGGTGTCCACAAGTTGTCGTGCCATATCTGCCCTGTCTAGCATCCTATGTGTCATGGAGTCCCTCTCAAATTTATTGATCACATTCTTTTGTAGTAAATTGTCACATATAGCCTTGATATTAGGCTCATTCAAATCATTCACTAGATGCCACCTTGCCAATTTTAGTTGTTGGGCTGCCCAGAAAGAGAGAGAGAAAAAGAAAGAATGGTTATTATACAGTAAAGGAGTTTGGACGAATATAAAATCAGGGTGTTACGGCTTTCCTCCGTCGAAGGAGAGTCGGACCAAAATGCAGCGTGGTGGTTACTCATGTTCTTTAATAAAATAGAACAAACAAACAATACAAAACAACAAACGGAACGTGAAAACCAATACAGCCTATCTGGTGAAATACAATACACTGAGACAGGAACAATCACCCACAAACACACAGTGAAACCCGGGTTACCTAAATATGGTTCCCAATCAGAGACAACGATAATCACCTGACTCTGATTGAGAACCGCCTCAGGCAGCCATAGACTTTCCTAGACAACCCTACTCAGCCACAATCCCAATACCTACTAAAACCCCAATACAAAAACACACCACAAAATAAACCCATGTCACACCCTGGCCTGACCAAATAAAGAAAGAAAACACAAAATACTAAGACCAAGGCGTGACAGAACCCCCCCCCCCAAGGTGCGGACTCCCGGCCGCACACCTAAACCCATAGGGGAGGGTCCGGGTGGGCGTCTGTCCACGGTAGCGGCTCCGGCTCGGGACGTGGACCCCACTCCAACCAAGTCTTAGTCCCCCTGTAACGCGTCCTTTGATTGGCGACCACAAAATAAACCCATGTCACACCCTGGCCTGACCAAATAAATTAAGAAAACACAAAATACTAAGACCAAGGCGTGACAGAGGGCTGCATTCAGCAGCACGTTCAGATTGAGATACTATACAGTGGTTGATTCCCTGCCCAACTACATTGCATTCCATAAACCAATGGTTGTGTGCCACGTCATCAACTGTGCAGTCCGGCAACAGATTGCTAAATGAAAATAATGTGGTTAGCTGATATGTTAAATACCTATCCAGGCATTGTAATATCGGAGTTGTCTGCAATGTAGTTGGGCAGGAACTCAATCATTGTGTAGAACAAACATATTAGAGGAATTTGTTGCAACAATTTATTTGAATAGTCCCACGTAGATGGTTTGTAGATTTTCAGATGTTCAATAACTGTCAACAACATTTCAACTAACTATCCACTAACCCTAACCTTAATCCTTAACCTAACCCTAACCCTAAACTTAATCCTTAACCTAACCCTAACCCTAAACTTAACCCTAACCCATCCCTAATTCTAACCTAAGTAAGCAGTTGCTTATCAACATATAGTGTGTTGATAGTATGACCATCTGTAGACCATCTATATGGGACTATCCAAATAAAGTGTGACCGAATATTTTTACTACTAGTACTTTACTCGTACTTTACAACAAGTCTTAAACTTTTAAGCTCTTTCATTTCAGTGCCAATATTATATGAGTGGCGCACACATCTCTATCACATTCACACAAACAAGTGGAACATGCTACTTGCTACGATACAACAAAAATGTAAAAAAAGCACTCATGAGAGTTGAGTGCGTTCTCTCCCTTTACATTGCTATGATACATTACACACAAACGAAAGACAATGATTCCCAGTTGTTCTCAGCAACATATGACATGAATTATGTATTTAAAGTGTAAAGCTTAGTTTACCTGCCATACTCAGATGAAAGTCTAAAAGTGGAATGTGCAAACAGAAAATCTCCTGTGTTTTGTGAACGCAGAAATTGAAAGGGGAAGTTGAAAGTTTGAAAAAAGATGTATCCAATCTAGACATGACCACATCTCGTAGCCCAATCACGAACCAAGTTTGATTCTTATTTTATATTTTTTTACTCCAATGAATGAAGTTGAAACTCAAAACTTTACTCCACTCATCTCCCACTCACTTTCCCTCGCTCTCTGAAAATGTCCCCCTCCCCCACATGCACTCACTCAAACACAGGCACAGATCACAGCAACCTGCGTTTCATAATTGAGTACAGTTACATGCAGACAATAATGTGATTATTGTGGATAGTCAGATTTATATAATTGTTTGATTAAAACGTTTTCATGCTTTGCAAGAAGAACGATTTCCCAAATAATCCTGTTTTCCACACACATAGCTATGTGTAGCCTACTTGGACACCTCCCACTCTCCCACACCCAATAGCAGGAAGCCACAGGGCTCTTCTTGCAGACTCTGAATGTTGCAAACCGTAGGTCTGGATTTTTTTTACAATGACGACAGATTTTGGACTTCAATGACGACAGAGCTGCAATTTGGGCCTGGGATTAGGATTAGTGCTAGGGTAAGGTCAGTGTCAGTGTCACTACGCTCTGTAAATAAAATACACTTACACAAGTGTAGTGTAGTGGACTTCTGTGCAGCACCCTCCATATGTTGCTGCTGGAGAAACCTCTGTAACACTTTACTGTAGGTTTCCTAATGTATGAATTAATAAAGCCTTTTATAACACCTATAGAACACATGATAACATTTGTCATAAACTGTCATATTTAGTTTTAAATAGTTATGAGTAACAACATAAGATGTTATAAAACTAGTTATAATGGGTGTTATAAATGACTGTCCATCCAGTTGCCATATACTCTAATGTCAACTGTTAATAACTACTTGTGTCAAATTTGTAGCAGTTTTACTTTAGTGCCTTATTACAATCAGGATACATTTTTCAGAATATTTTTATTCCGTACAGGCTTCCTTCTTTTCACTGTGTAACGGTTCTATGTGTAGCTGGTGTAGGGAGTCAGGCACAGGACAGTAGATATGAGTAATTAAAGTACTTTACTCAAAAAATACAAATATACAAGGCAACAATGATAGCCCACAAACACAGGGTTGAGATTGCCTGCAATGACAACAAGCTCAGTATGATGATGCTGTGACACACCGCCCCAGACCTTGACGGACCCTCCACCTCCAAATCGATCCTGCTCCAGAGTACAGGCCTCGGTGTAACACTCATTCCTTCAACGATAAACGCGAATCCGACCATTATCCCTGGCACTTTTTGCCAGTCCTGTCTGTTCCAGCGACGGTGTGTTTGTGCCCATTGGTGACGTTGTTGCCGGGGATGTCTGGTGAGGACCGGCCTACAAGCCCTCAGTCCAGCCTCTCTCAGCCTATTGCAGACAGTCTGAGCACTGATGGAGAGATTGTGCGTTCCTGGTGTAACTCGGGCAGTTGTTGTTGCCATCCTGTACCTGTCCCGCAGGTGTGACGTTCAGATGTACCGATCCTGTGCAGGTGTTGTTACACTGCAAGGACGATAAGCTTTCCATCCTGTCTCCCTGTAGCGCTGTCTTAGGCATCTCACAGTACGGCTATTGCAATTTATTGCCCTGGCCACATCTGCAGTCCTCATACCACCTTGCAGCATGCCTAAGGCACGTTCACTCAGATGAGCAGGGACCCTGGGCATCTTTCTTTTGGTGTTTTTCAGAGTCAGTAAAAAGGCCTCTTTAGTGTCTTAAGTGTTCATAACTGTGACCTTAATTGTCTACCGTCTGTAAGCTATTAGTGTCTTAACGACCGTTCCACAGGTGCATGTTCAGTAATTGTTTATGGTTCATTGAACAAGCATGGGAAACAGTGTTTAAAGCGTTTACAATGAAGATCTGTGAAGTTATTTGGATTTTTATGAATTAACTTCGAAAGACAGGGTCCTGAAAAAGGGCTCTTTCTTTTTTGGCTGAATTTGATTAATTCTCTGACCCTTTTCAAATTTACAATGAGTTATTATTACTATTATGAGGTGAGTTCTACTTGCTATATCATTAAGTTGTACTGTTTTTCTATCTAATCTAACAATTGGAAAACTGGCAAGAAACACGATATTTGGGTTTTTTGGCCAATATGCATTTCACAAAGACTGTATTTAAACAGTATCATCGTGCTAGCAAGGTTCTTTCCCTTGTTTAACAAATTTTACGGGGATCTGTGAAGTTATTTGGATTTTTACGAATTATCTGTGAAAGACAGAGTCTTGAAAAAGGGACGTTGTTTTTTTTGCTGAGTTTACTATGCTGTTGACCCATCCTTAGTTTCCTCCTATCACAGCCATTAAAGCTGCAATATGTAACTTTTTCACCACCCGACCAAATTCACATAGAAATGTGTATTATAGATATGTCATTCTTATTGAAAGCAAGTCTAAGAAGCAGTAGAGCTGTTCTATGTGCACTATTTCTATGCTTCCCGTTCTTAAGTTTTATTTTTGCATCTTTTACTTTTGGTTTTGTACTCCAGCTTCAAACAGATGAAAATACAATATTTTTGGTTATGGAAAATATATTTCACAGCGGTTTAGATGGTACAATGATTCTCTACACTGCACTAGCTTCTTTTGTCACATAAACTGAAATTAGGTGAACTATTAGAATTTTAGCAACCAGGTAATGGCAGAACGATATCTGCATAGTTCACCTTTAAACTCTGTAACTGTTTTAGAATCCCCATTGGCCTCATTGTGAAATCACAGTGTTCACTTCAAACCACAATGCAATTTGGGGCGCATTCCATCTGGTTTCAAGTCAATTCGCAAATTTTTCATAATGTTTTGTTATTTCTGTATTACAAAGAAATGAACTGCAAAGTTCCATCTTTTAGAATGAGGGTCAATAGGAAACAATGTTGGGTTTTCTCAATTTGTGGGCGTGGTCGAGGGGAATTCCTTATTATTACTTGAATACCGACTGGAACTATAGATGCGGTTGTCACGATCGTCGTAAGAAGCGGACCAAAGTGCAGCGTGGTGTGAATGCATCATTTTAATGGCTGACGAAAACACGAAGTAAACTGAACAAAACAATAAATGAACAACGACCGTGAGGCTATATACGAAATTAATAATCGTGCTGACACAAACACTACACATAGACAATCCCCCACAACCCACAATGACAAAACAGGCTACCTAAATATGGTTCCCAATCAGAGACAATGACTAACACCTGCCTCTGATTGAGAACCATATCAGGCCAAACACAGAAACAGACAAACTAGACATACAACATGGAATGCCCACTCAGATTACACCCTGACCAAACATATATAAAACATACAAAGCAAACTATGGT
This sequence comes from Oncorhynchus kisutch, assembly GCF_002021735.2. NCBI lineage: Eukaryota > Metazoa > Chordata > Actinopteri > Salmoniformes > Salmonidae > Oncorhynchus > Oncorhynchus kisutch. Next base: position 34,495,643 of record NC_034180.2, read on the forward strand.
CAGGGCGTGACAGCGGTAAAGGAGTCAATGCAGGAATAGGAAGTCCATCATCAATCTTAAATGGAAGAAGTTTGGAGCCACCAAGACTCTTCCTAGAGCTGGCCGCCCAGCCAGCATGTTTTTCAGTGGCAGGGACTGGGAGACTAGTCAGGATCGAGGCAAAGATGAAAAGTACAGGGAGATCCTTGATGAAAACCTGCTCCAGAGCACTCAGGACCTCAGACTGGGGTGAAGGTTCACCTTCCAAAAGGACAACAACCCTAAGCAAACAGCCAAGACAACATAGGAGTGGCTTCAGGACAAGTCTCTGAACGTCCTTGAGTGGCTGAGCCAGAGCCCGGACTTGAACCCGATCAAACATCTCTGGAGAGGCCTGAAAATAGCTGTGCAGCAACGCTCCCCATCCAACCTGACAGAGCTTGAGAGGATCTGCAGAGAAGAATTGGACAAACTCCCCAAATACAGGTGTTCCAAGCTTGTAGTGTTCCAGCTTGTAGCATCATACCCAAGAAGACTCGATGCTATAATCGCTGCCAAAGGTGCTCCAACAAAGTACTTAGTAATGGGTCTGAATACTTATGTAAAAAAAAATTTTATTAGCCAACAATTCTATGAACCTGTTTTTGATTTGTCATTATGGGGTATTGTGTGTAGATTGATGAGGAGAAAAAACGATTTAATACATTTTCGAATAAGGCGGTCTGAATACTTTCCGAAGGCACTGTATTTCGTAACAGAGAGCAATGGTGACATCACATGAACAGCTTATGAGTGTTGGTGTGAAGGGAAACGTCTGTCTGCAATTGTAAACTTGGTGATAGTTGGTTTTAATATGGCTGGTACACCAACAACATTTGTGAGTATGCAGGTGCGTTAGGCTCTGTTTTAAAGGGAGAAATGAGAGACTGAAACTGTGTGTGGTGTTACCTTTGCCTGCATGGCTGTCTAGTGCTGCCTTCTGTGGTAGTCATTCTCAGTTTTGTTTACAGGCTCTGTCTTAACTGAGGAGAACAGGAGAGAGATGAGAGGGAAAAAGTGAATATAACTGCAAAATATTTGTGTGTTACATGAAAAACAGCGACAAATTAGTTCAAATTATATATTGTAGTAGTAAAAGACAACCTACTCACCTTTTACTGTAGCTCCAAATGAGACAAAACATCTGAAAAAGATGAATTAGTAAATGTACTGTTTTCTCATGCACTTACCAACTCTAATGTGGTGTGGTGGCATTCTGCTAAACGGTTAGAAATATAAGGTAAAGAATTACAGTGAAATACTAGGTGTGTGTGTGTGTGTGTTTCCTGTGCTTCCTATAGTCTAAGCTGTAAGGGAAAACAAGAAAACTCACGTGGTGGTGGTAGTGGTGAAACTGTCTGAGCAAGCTAAAAGTAAAAGAGAAAGCCATGTTAAAATGATCAATTACTATTTAAATCAAACTATTTGTAAATTAAATTGAGACCTAATATATTTCAGAGAAAATAATGTAATATTTCATAGATAAACGCTCCAAATTGCATATGTTTACTATCTAGAGCGTATAGCGAGTCAACTGTCATTTTTCAAGTGGGATTCCAAACCTAAGAAGGTGAAACAGCTAGTACGCTACATGACCAATAGTATGTGAACACCTGCTCATCGAACATCTCATTCCAAAATCATGGCTATTAATATAGAGTTGGTCACCCATTTGCTGCTATTACAGCCTCCACTCTTCTGGGAAGGCTTTCCACTAGATGATGGAACATTGCTGCGGGGACTTGCTTCCATTCATCCACAAGAGCATTAGTGGGGTCAGGCACTGATGTTGGGCGATTAGGCCTTGATCGCAGCCGGCGTTCCAATTCATTCCAAAGGTGTTTGATGGGGTTGAGGGGCTCTGTGCAGGCCAGTCAAGTTCTTCCACACCGATCTCGACAAACCATTTCTGTATGGACCTTGCTTTGTGCACTGGGGCATTGTCATGTTGAAACAGGAAAGGGAGACCTGAAAATAGCTGTGCAGCGACGCTCCCCATCCAACCTGACAGAGCTTGAGAGGATCTTCAGAGTCGAATGGGAGAAACTCCCCAAAAACATGTGTGCCAAGCTTGTAGCATCATACCGAAGAATGCTCGAGGCTGTAATCACTGCCAAACGTGCTTCAACAAAGTACTAAGTAAAGAGTCTGAATACTTGTGTAAATGTAATGTCATTTAAAAAATATATATACATTTGCTAAAATTTCCCAAAAATAGTTTTTGCTTTGTCATATTGTGTGTAGATTGCAGATTTTTTTAAATTTTAGAATAAGGCTGTAACAAAATGTAGGCAAAGTCAAATGACCTCAATACTTTCCGAATATAACCACAGTTATGTGAGCTATTGGATCACTCCAATATGGTGTCCTTCGAGCGGCAGGATACATTCTGAATAAAGATTTCAGATTAGTCCCATGTACCGGGTAGTGCTGCGGCTGACCCCTTAAATAGCTTCCGCCGCTCTACTTTCACCTCGTGTCCTTTTTTAAGGCTCCGTAGATCACTGACAAAGAGGATTAGAGTGATCCAATAGATCACATCACTGCGGTTGCATACGTAACCTTCGTTACATAGCACTTATATTGGATCACTCCAATATGGTATCACAATTACATTTAAAGGCCAGACAGAGAGCAAAGTCCCGTAGGATTGAGATCATGGCAGGCATAGTTGCTGTGACCCACCAACCCCACTCAGGGAAGCAGAGGCAACACCTAGCACGGCCGCCCGACATCATTTGCAGGTGCAACATTGATTTGATAGTACCTAGAAAAGGTGCTAGGCAAATTCCCAACTGTCCGAGGTACAAATATCATTGAGGGGAACTCCTCGGAGCAGGGCCCACGATGTAGATACTCCTCTAGTAGAATGTGCCACAACAGCAGATGGCAGAGGCCGGCTACCCAGCTGATATGTTGTAATAATAGTATACACAATCCAATGTGAGAGTCTTTGTATCGATAGGTTCTGGCCCAGAACTCTCTCACCATAGCAAATGAGTGTCACAGCACACTTGGGTAAAAACACCCAGCTCACCCGCAGCTGCGGGAGGGGCATATGTGGCCGGTTCACATGTCTGTCAAACAGGACCTTTGGCAAGAGTGAGGGGTTAAGAAGGAGGGTGACACTTCTCTTGTCTGGACCCATTCGGAAAAACATTCAATACTCACTGAAAAAGCATGAAGTTCACTCACCCTCTTATTGGAGGTAATAGCCAACAGGAATGCCACCCTCATGGATAGGTGCTTCAAAGACATCGACTCTAGGGGCTCAAGGGCGGCTTAGCAAGAACTGACAGCACCACGTCAAGGTTCCAGCTTGGCACCGAGCGGGCTATTGCTGGACACAGATGTCGACTTCCCTACATACATTTGGAGAGCAATGGATAGCTACCCATGGGTCCCTCTTGGCCGTCGGCATGACATGCCGAGATAGCAGCTTAATACACTCTCAATGTGGATGCTGCTCAGTGACTTTGAAAACCGTTAAACTGTTTGCACATATGACTCTCACACCAGGTACAGTATATACCCAACCACAATTGATATGATGCATTGGTGGAAGAAGCCATGGTGCTCCGCAACACGTTCACTACATTGTCCCGAAGGCCCAGATTGGTCCACTAATGCCTCACAGAGGCCAAGCCCGAAGCTGGAGGTGGTGCAGTCTGGATGCCACAGTATCCCGCCAGCCTGAAAGAGCAGGTCGGGCCTCAGGGTCAGCTGCCATGGGATCAGGAATGGAGGGAAAACAGAAGGCTGAACCATGGTCGTCTCAGCCAACATGGAGCTATCAAGAGCAGCTGGAGGCCCATCAATAGGACCCTGTCTAGTGGAGCTGTGATCAGGGGAAATATTGAGAAAGAGTCAAGCGTGATTGCCAGCCAATCGTGTGTGAAGGGTGTCCAGACCCAGAGGGCCTGTAGGGGCCGACATCGAGAACCAGCAGGGGCAATGCATGTTCTCCTGCGATGCAAACAGGTCCACCTGTGCTCTCCCAAACCTGTCCCAAAGCTGTAGCACCACCTGAGGTTGTAGACTCTAGTCCCCCTCCAGCGGGCCGTCTCTCTCTCTCTCTCGAGAGAGAGAGAGAGCATGTCTGCTGCATTGTTCAGGACCCAAGGGATCTGTGCTGCTCGCAGCTATGCCGAAGGCAAGAGCTCCCGAGCCATTTGACCAGAAAATGCTGTCCTACCAGGTATGGCTGGAATTACTGGAGAGCTAGACAAACCACCAGCAAATGTGTGGACCACTCCATGAGGGGCTCCACTAGCTGCTGGCCACCATGCCTCTGAACGTAGCACGTTCAAGCCGACAGAGAGGCATAAGCGCACACCAGCGCTCTGCGGTGGACTCAAATCAGGCTCACCCCCAGGAAGGAGCGAGATAGCCACTTCGATAGGGTCCTCAAACATGAACTAATCACCAACAATTGACGGTGTCTGAGAACTCCCTCCCCATAGTAAATGAAAACTGGTAAAGATTTTGTATTGCCTGTGTCTGTGAAAAGTATGTGTCCGTCGCACTAGCCGGGCACAACACACAGGGGTAAGCCCCTAGTTCACCTGCTACATGGAGAGGGGCGTATTTGGACAACTATAATGGCCGGTCAATGTGTCTGTCAGACAGAACCCTTGGCCAGAATGAGGGGTTAGGATGTAAGTCGGCAGTCCTTTCATCTCTTTCGGAAACATTCAGTCAACCAGGATGTCAACACTAAAAGACGTAGCCTTCCATCACTGTATTCAGTACCCATGAGGACTCTACCGCCTCGCTCAGTTTGGCGTTTGGGCCTGTGAGAAGCTGCTAATGCCGGCGGCAAGCACCTCAGAATGACTGCGGAGTGCCACCCTTCTTAGAGGTTCGCTGACTGTGGGCAGGGACACCTTGCATTTCCCAAGGTGAAACACCATACTGGAAATGGTAGTTTATCTCTGTGGGAAGAAGAGAAGGGTAGTGTATACCCTGCAGTGTAACAACCCCAGCTACACACTGCATAAGACAAGCAGTGTAATCTAGCTGTTATGTGAGTTTCTAAGGGAAGCAAGGATAGATACTATCTGTACTGTAAAGTAGTATACCATGATTATAGTAAACCCAGCTATACCCTGAACCCTTCAGTGTAATAGAGCTGAGTTGTGAGTTTCCAAAGGAAACTAAGATAGTTACTGTTTTCCTGTAAAGTAGTGCAGCAGAAAACAATCGTAAACCCAGCTACACACTGTGTGAAAACAGCAGTGTAATAGAGCTGTAATGTGAGTTTCCAGGAGAAACTAGGATAGTCACTGTCTTAACTGTAAGTACAACAGAAAAATAGTGACCTCAGCTACACACTGTGCAAAGTGACTTTCCAAAGGAAAACTAGGATAGCCAATGAAAACTAGCATAGTTACTCTATGTAGCCTAGTAGTGCAACAGAAAAACCATAGTAAACCCAGCCACAAACTGTGTGAAAAAAACAGTAGTGTAATAGAGCTGTCAGTTTCCAATTAAGGAATAGTTATTGTCTGTACAGTAAAGTAGTGCAACAGTTTGGAGTGTGACTGTTTGAGGTTGTGGACAGGTGTATTTTATACTGATAACAAGTTCAAACAGGTGCCATTAATACAGGTAACGAGTGGAGGACAGAGGAGCCTCTTAAAGAAGAAGTTACAGGTCTGTGAGAGCCAGAAATCTTGTTTTTTTTGTAGGTGACCAAATACTTATTTTCCACCATGATTTGCAAATAAATTCATTAACAATCCTACAATGTGATTTTCTGGATTTTTTTTCTTCTAATTTTGTCTGTCATAGTTGAAGTGTACCTATGATGAAAATTACAGGCCTCTCATCTTTTTAAGTGGGAGAACTTGCACAATTGGTGGCTGACTAAATACTTTTTTGCCCCACTCTATATATATATATATATATTAGCAAGCTAGCTTCATACTTTTTTCTGAAATGCCCGAAAATACAGCCATGTTGTTTCAATTTGACACTTTGCAGCCACGAGAGTTTGACATGTGACTACAGTTTGCATTGAATTGTGTTTCATATCAGCCCCGCAAGTGACCTGGACCACAGTCCAAACATGTTATTTCTATCCCCTCAGCCATTGAGCTAGCCTCTTTCCCTCGGGGAATCTTCGTTGAAACTGGATGCAACTTGATTGCCATCTTAAGTGAAGATCCAATTCACTATTGTTGCCTCCTCGGCCCTCAAATTAGCTCGAGGGAGCAAGTGAACATCTTTGGTTACTTCCAGGGTCAAATTTAATCAACAAGGTTGTATTATCTGTAATTATCTGTAATATGTACTATGTACTATCTGTAAAACTCGAATATCTTATGCTTCCCGGAGTCGTGGCTGAACGACGACACTATCAACATACAGCTGTCTGGTTATACGCTGTACTGGCAGGATAAAACAGTGGCATCTATTGCTCGCCTGAGGTAGAGTATCTCAGGATAAGCAAAAGACCACACTATCTACCTAGAGTGTTCATCTGTATTCATCTGTTCGTAGCTGTTTACATACCACCACAGACTGAGGCTGGCACAAAGATCACATTGAATGAGCTGTATTCCGCCATATGCAAACAAGGAAACGCTCACACAGAGGCGGCGCTCCTAGAAGCCGGGGACAATAATGCAGGTAAACTTAAATCCGTTTAACCAAATTTCTATCAGCATGTTAAATATGCAACCAGAGGGGAAAAAACCTCTGGGCCACCGTTACTCCACACAGATACGTGTACAAAGCTCTCCCTCGCACTCCATTTGGCAAATCTAACCATAATTATATCCTCCTGATTCATGCTAACAATCAAAAACTAAGCAGGAAAACCAGTGATTTGATTAATAAAAAAGTGGTCAGATAAAGCAGATGCTAAGCTCCAGGACTGTTTTGCTAGCACAGACTGGAATATGTTCCGTGATTCCTCCAATGGAATTGAGGAGTACACCACATTAGCCACTGGCTTCATCAATAAGTGCATCGATGACATCGTCCCCACAGTGACTGTACGTACATACCCCAACCAGAAGCCATGCATCACAGGCAACATCCACATGGAGCTAAAGGTTACAGCTGCCACTTTCAAGGTGCAGGACTCTAACCCGGAAGGTTATAAGAAATCCCGCTATGCCCTCTAACGAACCATCAAACAGGCAAAGCGTCAATACAGGACTAAGATCAAATTGTATCAAACCGGCTCTGATGCTCGTCAAATGTGGCAAGGCTTGCAAACCATTAAAGACTACAAAGGGAAGCACACCCGAGAGCTGCCCAATGACACAAGCCTACCAGACGAGCTAAATAACTTATATGCTCGCTTCGAGGCAAATAAAACATGCATGTTCACTGAAACAGCTGTTCCGAAAGACTGTGTGATCATGCTCTCCGCAGCCGATGTGAGTAAGACCTTTAAACAGGTCAACATTCACAAGGCCAGATGGATTACCAGGACGTGTACTGCGAGCATGGGCTGACCAACTGGCAAGTGTCTTCACTGACATTTTCAACCTCTCCCTGTCCTAGTCTGTAATACAACCATCATTTGCAAATAAATTCATTAAAAATCCTACAATGTGATTTTCAGGATTTTTTTTCTCATTTTGTCTGTCATAGTTGAAGTGTACCTATGATGAAAATTACAGGCCTCTCTCATCTTTTTAAGTGGGAGAACTTGCACAATTGGTGCCTGACTAAATACTTTTTTGACCCACTGTATATACTGTATTCTATACTATTCTACTGTATCTTAGTCTACAACGCTCTGACATTGCTCGTCCATACATTTATATATTCTTAATTACATTCCTTTACTCAGATTTTTGTGTATTGGGTATATGTTGTGAAATTGTTAGATATTACTTGTTAGATATTACTTGCTAGATATTACTGCACTGTCGGAGCTAGAAACACAAGCATTTCGCTACACCCGCAATAACATCTGCTAAACACATGTATGTGAAGAATAACATTTGATTTGATTCAATTTTTTGTTTCACCCCTTTATATTAATTTATTCATGCATGCATATACACCCAGTGGATATATCCAAATGAGGGACATCGAATGGAAGGCACTGTGATGCCGAAACGTTTGTGGTTTACTCAGTAAATTACTGGAAGCTTATATGTAGAGTGTGCAATTCTCTTTATTTCAATAGCAGCTCATGCTTTTCACTAGACTGAATAAACCTCAGCCAGAGAAATTGATGAAGGCTTCAACACAGGACTCCTCAGTCCAAACTTTGGATTCGCTTTCCCTATTTTAATCAAGAAATGGGAACATCCCGTACCCCAGCATAACATATAATGAATGGGTGGCGAAACAATTATGTGCAAGACCTGAAAAAAAATTGCTTGTTTTTGTAAAGTGGAAAGGTGATTTGTGTCTTCAGATTTGAAGGGTTTATTAATGCAGTTTAACGTTCTGTTTTCTTGTGCTGGAGTCAAATCCAAAATAACTTTGACACAAAGTTTATGCACACAAACAAATGAAATAATCTCCATTATTTATTACATTCATATCTGAAATAATACCATCAACTACACCTTTTTATGTTTGAACTGGGATCATAATTGTTTTATGAGGATGTGTCATGCATGGAAATATTTCATTCCTTTTACACTTTGATTCATAACATTAACAACCTGTTGTCAAGAAAAATCTAGGTGACGAATAGTTTTAATGCTCCATAGAAATAAGAAAATGTGTTTGGTTAAAGCATGAACAACAGATGTGAGGTCATGAGGGAGGGAGTTACAGTAACTGACTAGCAGTCCCCCTGACCCTCTGCACTGCTTCGGCCTGGTCCTGTTGTGTGCGATCACAACACAGCACCAGACCAGATCCAGTCTCTATCAGATAAAGTGTCCCGGGACAGCTGGAGAACATTCCAGAGGTGCTGTTCCCTTAATGATCAACACGTGGGCTCTTTAGAGAAAGAGCTGCATGGAAAAGCCTGCATGGGGAGAGCTGCGTTGGACTGATAATAAGATTTACCCAGAGGGCTCCTGGGCAGGCCAGTGGAACCTCTCTAGCTCAGGCCACATCTGGCCTGGCCAGGACAATCCCAATCTGTCCCTCCCATGGCATGCCATCAATATCTGATAAGCTGTACAAATGTATTGATTTGATAAGGAAGGTATTTGGTTGGATTCATTAGAGGCGTGATATTGCATATTGTTAGGTCCTGGAGGTATTTCAGTTCTGTTTCTTTTTACCCTGGTCAGCAGCAGCCAATCCATTGTCCTTTACCGTAGCCAAAGAAGTCTATCAAGCCAGTATTGGTGTATTCATAATAACTGCTCTGGAGTTCCTCCTGTCAATTTGTATGAAGCTCAGGTAGTCTTCCAACTCAGGTGGTCAGCACATGTACAATAACGCTTGTTACTCTTGGAGGGGCAAATACGTCAAACTTGCAAATTAATTCCCCCAAATAATTATAGTAATTTCAGGCCCAGCTCTTGATTGTACGGTATCTGCTCTCCCACACATAATTGAGATGATATGAGAAAAAAAAGCACAGGTTGAGGTGACAGAGAAAACACTTCTACGTGCATTGCGTGTGCCCTGCTGGTTTTGGTTTACTGGTAGAACAAGTAGTGAAGTTTGGCTCTGTCCTTTAGAGCCATCTTACAGACCCCCTTTCTACCTGAGCTTAAATAAGCAATGGGCAGCCACAAAATTCCCCCTCCACTCTGCCCAGCAGGACCCGTCTAATCGTTAGATAAATGTGCTTATTGTGAAGTGCAAAAACACCCCGAGCTATGATTATGTAGGGTTCTCTCCCTCTCGTGGTGAAACAGGTGAGAAACTACAAACACCTGTTCCTCTTATCACGAGAAGGGCCTAATAGGTGAGCCGTTTTTTGGGGGTTTCATGAATTCTGTAAGATTAGAATATGGTTACATAATGAATGTTTATTGGTGTAACAATTTATGGTTACATAGTTTATTCATTGGAGATAACTAATAGTAAGGGCTCTCTTCAAACTTTAAAGCTGAAGAATTGCAGATTCCGCGCTAGAAATGTAAAGGTAACTTCCAATTGAGTCGGCATAAGCAGTGTTACCGTGAATGCAGTCTCCTGTAAAGCAGGAACATTGCCTTTAAATTTCAATCACGCTGTAAAGCTGAATTTCCACAATGTGGATTGAATAGAGCCCGAAGACTCACACATTATTTGGGACAAATAATAACTAATAGAAATAACTAAACATTTGGTATTTTTGTCAGCTGTCATTAATACATTTTTGAAGGTTTTGAGAAGTTTCAGTAGACAGATCCAATGTCAGCAGTACAGGTCTAGACAGACAAAGAGCGGACAGCAGCATACCACCAGACCTGTCTGTGTCTGGTCCTTACTATGTCACAAGGCCAAGGACATCAGGTACTGTAATGACAAAAACGCCTGCTGTTGCTCAACATATTTTTCAAATACTTATTCAGTCGTGGCACATCTGTGTTTTTGCAGTTCGAGCGGGCTGGTGAGGGCTATTTGAGGTCCCTCAGAGGGAGACAGTGGGAAACACAAAACCACAACTAAATACCATTTTCCAGTAGAATATTACCTTAGAAGCCCCAACTGTGGCATGGAAGTTTAGAAGGCAATTCAATCCAGCCTATAGGCCTCAGACTCCCCTGTGAACTGTGAGAAGCTGCCAGGCCTACAGAGCCAACACAGCCCTCTCTATGTAAGTGTCACTCTGAGTGCTCATCACCATAATCCCCAGCCAGCAGAGAGCAGCCCTGTAGACATGGTCAGTTGTCAATGGGTTTGAGATGACAGACAGTGTAATGTGACCTCAGGGGGAACGGTGGGGGCTTAGAGCAGCTAATAGCTCTCCTGCTTGACATGGCAGTGCCGCTGTGCGCCGAGAGTGATCCCTCTGAGAGTCTGAAGCTGCCAGAGAATGGGCCCAGTCATATTCCCCCCATGAGGAATAAGGTGTTGAAACACCCTTTAATGTCTGCTTAACAGGCTGGTGTCATGTTGTTTCTTGTCATAACACTCCTATGGTACTAAGCTGTTTCTAGCCCATTTAGCAAAAGATGAGTACACTGTCAGATGCAGGCAGGCAGGCAGGAAGCAGAGCTTCACTACTAAATCCCAAACAGCACAGGGCCTGTGGTTTCTTTTAACCACTAAATGTTTTCTCTATGTATAACTCTTTTACAGTATAGCGTCCATTAAAACTGTTTATAGGGTCAATCCTATCTAGATAGTTTTAAAATGGGAGACTTACAAGGCTCCTCATGTTACCCTGTATCACAGTGTAAACCTCACAGGGGCCTTTAGATGGGGAATGCTCAGACCTGAAATGGAGTTAAATTGAGGTTTTATACCTGACACCTCAGCAGTGGACCGTTCACCTCCACATAGCCCTGTACTCTACGACAGTAATGCCCAGTCTGACTGTGACAAGTATCAACAGCCTTATTGTTCTGTTTGTAAGGGTTTTCCCCATTAAAAGTTATCGCTGATGCCTTAAGCCCTATGTGAGAACATTACCTCAACCAATGGTACAGGAGACGGAGAGACTGCCTGGCATGGAGAAACCGGGACAGGGAGAAGGCATAAGAAGCTCGGCATTGTTCTCCGTGGCAGTTTTCTGTGAACGCACTGGTCAGCTGTGCCAAACCTAGAGTTGTGCCAGCCATGCCATGCTGTTTCTCTTACTGATGTTCATATTACAGTGTCTGACACAGCACTGAAAAGAGTAGCAGTAGAATGAATAGGCGAGCTGTCTCCAGCATCGATTGTACATTTCGCTGGGTTGGAGAAGAACATCAGGCACAGACTACTCTTACTGGAAATGAGAAGGCTGTTAAACAAGAATCGTTTGGAGTTAAATGGACCCAAATGGAGACCTCTTATGCCAAAAGGCATGCCCCAGTACTGCCTGCCAACAACAGCCAGTTTTCTAGTATACCCTGTAGTCACACAGCCCCCTATGCCTTTTAGTGTCGAGGCTCAAAGTTAATAAATTGAATCCATGCTCCTTGGCACAAGCGCTCTCTTCCTGTCGGCTCTTGGTGTATTCTCAGACCTGCACCTCATTAATCTGTGATTGTAGTTCCAAATTAAATTGTATTGGTCACATACACAGATTTAGCATATGTTGTTACAGGTGTAGCCAAATGCTTGTGTTCCTAGCTCCAACAGTGCAGTAGTATCTAACAATTCACAACAATAAACACAAGTCTAAAAGTAAAATAATTGAAATAAGAAATATATAAATATTAGGATGAGCCAGGGGTGCAACTTTGGTTTTAGAAGTGGGGGGGGCAAAATTCTAATAATTCTATTTTTTAAATCCAGTCGGATAAACACTCCAAACAGCCTACCCGACCGCTCGGAGGCGTCAGCATGGTCCTAAAGCACACCGTTGCCTCGTTTGGTATCATATTCCAATGCTAGAACTTGGGGGGGGACGACAAAAATGCAATTTCAGAATATAGCGGAGACATGTATCCCCCGTCCACAGTGAAAGTTGCGCCCCTGGGACGAGCAATGTCGGAGTGGCATATGAAATGAGTAAAACAGTATGTAAACATTATTAAAGTGACTAGTGTTCCATTATTAGTGACCAGTGATACCATGTCTATGTAAATAGGGCAAGAGCCTCTAAGGTTGAGTAACCGAGTGGTAGCCAGCTAGTGATGGATATTTAACGGTCTGATGGCCTTGAGATAGAAGCTCTTTTTCAGTCTCTTGGTCCCAGTTTTGATGCACCTGTAGCAACCTCGCCTCCTGGATGATAGAGTTGTGGCTTGGGTGGAAGACCGTGGCTTGGGTGGTTGATGCGGTCCCGTTGATGTGGATGGGGGCGTGCTCCCTCTGTTGTCTCCTGAAGACCACGATCAGCTCCTTCGTTTTGTTGACGTTGAGGTTATTTTCCTGGCTCCACTCTGCCAGGGCCCTCACCTCCTCCCTGTATTTACTATTGATCCACAAAACAGCAGCTACTCTTCCTGGGGTCCAGCAAAATGAAGGCAGTTGATACAATTTTAAAAACTTTACATACCATTCACAATTTTCACAACACACTGTGTGCCCTCAGGCCCCTACTCCACCACTACCACATATCTACAGTACTAAATCCATGTCTATGTATGGTGCAGATGTTATCGTGTGTGTGTGCCTGTGCCAATGTTTGTGTTGCTTCACAGTCTCCGCTGTTCCATAAGGTGTTTTTTTAATCTGTTTTTTAAATCAAATTTTACTGCTTGCATCAGTGATTTGATGTGGAATAGAGTTCCATGTAGTCATGGCTCTATGTAGTACTGTGTGCCTCCCATAGTCTGTTCTGGACATGGGGCTGTGAAGAGATCTCTTGTGGCATGTCTTGTGGGGTATGCATGGGTGTCCGAGCTGTGTGCCAGTAGTTTAGACAGACAGCTCGGTGCATTCAACATGTCAATACCTCTCATAAATAAAAGTAGTGACGAAGTCAATCTCTCCTCCACTTTCAGCCAGGAGAGATTGACATGCATATTACTAATATTACCACTCTGTGTACATTCAAGTGCCAGCCGTGCTGCCCTGTTCTGTTTTTTTGTGGCATCTGACCACACGACTGAACAGTAGTCAAGATGCGACAAAACTAGGGCCTGTAGGACCTGCCTTGTTGATAGTGTTGTTAAGGCAGAGTATCGCTTTATTATAGACAGACTTCTCCTCATCTTAGTTACACCTGCATCAATATGTTTTGACCATGACAGTTTACAATATAGGGTTACTCCAAGCAGTTTAGTCATCTCAACTTGCACAATTTCCACATTATTTATTACAAGATTTAGTTGAGGTTTGGGGTTTAGGGAGTGTTTTGTTCCAAATACAATGCTGGTTGTCTCGTCATGCTAGGCTGTCTCGTCATTGTTGGTAATCAGGCCTACTACTGTTGAGTTTGAGGTGTGCATGGCCATGCAATCATGGGTGAACTGGGAGTATAGGAGGGGGCTGAGCACACACCCTTGTGGGGCCCCTGTGTTGAGGATCAGCGTAGTGGATGTGTTGTTTCCTACCTTCACCACCTGGGCGCAGCCCGTCAAGAAGTCCAGGACCCAGCTGCACAGGGCGGGTTCAGACCTAGGGCCCAGAACTTAAGGTCTCGAACAGTATAAAGTTTGACCTTTGTGGACAATATTGGGCCCTTTGTGGTCTCTATATCAGAGGAGAACAAGGGGAATAGGATTCAGAGACTTCAAAATCAGAGGGCCATCCCCTTACTGTGTTAAATTGCCTGTAGCAAATTATAATTTGGCTGTACTAATTGTTCTTGACGCATGGGTTGAATCTCATTGTCCAACAATTAAACTAATGTCTCACTGATCCATCACTGAACAGGGGAAATAATTACACCTGTACTGCCTCTCAGATTGTTGCAGATTTCATTGTCAAAGCTCAGAGAAGCTGGCTCTTGCCGTTGTCTAAACTAAACCGTTGTCTATTTTTATTTCACCTTTATTTAACCAGGTAGGCTAGTTGAGAACAAGTTGTCATTTGCAACTGCGACCTGGCCAAGATAAAGCATAGCAATTCGACACATACAACAACACAGAGTTACACATGGAATAAACAAAATATAGTCAATAATACAGTAGAACAAAAGAAAACAAAAAGTCTATATACAGTGAGTGCAAATGAGGCAAGATAAGGGAGTTAAGGCAATAAATGGGCCATGGTGGCGAAGTAATTACAATTTAGCAATTAAACACTGGAATGGTAGATGTGCAGAAGATGAATGTCCAAGTAGAGATACTGGGGTGCAAAGGAGCAAGATAAATAAATAAATACAGTCTGGGGATGATGTAGGTAGATAGATGGGCTGTTTACAGATGGGCTATGTACAGGTGCAGTGATCTGTGAGCTGCTCTGACAGCTGATTTTTGCAGTTCGTTCCAGTCATTGGCAGCAGAGAACTGGAAGGAAAGGAGGAATTGGCTTTGGGGGTGACCAGTGAGATATACCTGCTGGAGCACGTACTACGGGTGGGTGCTGCTATGGTGACCAGTGAGCTGAGATAAGGCGGGGCTTTACCTAGCAGAGACTTGAAGATGACCTGTAGTCAGTGGGTTTGGCGACGAGTATGAAGCGAGGGCCAACAAACGAGAGCGTATAGGTGACAATGGTGGATAGTGTATGGGTCTTTGGTGACAAAACAGATGGCTCTGTGATAGACCGCATCCAGTTTGTTGAGTAGAGTGTTGGAGGCTATTTTATAGATGACATCACCGAAGTCGAGGATCGGTAGGATGGTCAGTTTTACGAGGGTATGTTTGGCAGCATGAATGAAGGATGCTTTGGCACACCCATAGAGACTGCCAGAGGTCCGGACAACAGGCCCTCCGATTTGACACACTGAACTCTATCAGAGAAGTAGTTGGTAAACCAGGCGAGGCAATCATTTGAGAAAACAAGGCTGCAGAGTCTACAAATAAGAATGTGGTGATTGACAGAGTCGAAAGCCTTGGCCAGGTCGATGAAGACGGCTGCACAGTAATGTTTCTTATCGATGGCGGTTATGATGTCGTTTAGGACCTTGAGCGTGGCTGAGGTGCACCCATGACCAGCTCTGAAACCAGATTGCATAGCGGAGAAGGTACGGTGGGATTCGAAATGGTCGGTAATCTGTTTGTTAACTTGGCTTTTGAAGACCTTAGAAAGACAGGGTAGGATAGATATGGGTCTGTAGCAGTTTGGGTCTAGAGTGTCACCCCCTTCGAAGAGGGGGATAACCGCGGCAGCTTTCCAATCTTTGGGAATCTCAGACGATACGAAAGAGAGGTTGAACAGGCTAGTAATAAGGGTTGAAACAATTTCAGCAGATAATTTTAGAATGAGAGGGTGCAGATTGTCTAGCCCGGCTGATTTGTAGGGGTCCAGATTTTGCAGCTCTTTCAGAACATCAGCTATCTGGCTTTGGGTAAAGAAGAAATGGTGGGGGCTTTGGCGGGTTGCTGTGGAGGGTGCCGGGCAGCTGACCGGGGTAGGGGTAGCCAGGTGGAAAGCATGGCCAGCCGTAGCTAAATGCTTATTGAAATGCTCAATTATAGTGGATTTATCGGTGGTGACAGTGTTTCCTAGCCTCAGAGCAGTGAGCAGCTGGGAGGAAGTGCTCTTATTCTCCATGGACTTTACAGTGTCCCAGAACTTTTTTGAGTTAGTACTACAACATTTCTGTTTGAAAAAGCTAGCCTTAGCTTTCCTAACTGCCTGTGTATATTTGTTCCTAACTTCCCTGAAAAGTTGCATATCACGGGGGCTATTCGATGCTAATGCAGAACGCCACAGGATGTTTTTGTGCTGGTCAAGGGCAGACAGGTTTGGAGTGAACAAAGGACTATATCTATTCCTAGTTCTAAATGTTTTGAATGGGGCATGCTTATTTTAGATGGCGAGGAAGGCATTTTTAAAGAATAGCCAGGCATCATCTACTGACGGGATGAGGTCAATGTCATTCCAGGATACCCCGGCGAGGTCGATTAGAAAGGCCTGCTCGCAGAAGTTTTTAAGGGAGCGTTTGACAGTGATGAGGGGTGGTCGTTTGGTCGCAGGCCCATTACGGATGCAGGCAATGATCACTGAGATCTTGATTGAAAACAGCAGAGGTGTATTTGGAGGGTGAGTTAGTTAGGATGACATCTGAGGGTGCCCGTGTTTACGGATTTGGAGTTGTACCTGGTAGGTTCATTGATAATTTGTGTGAGATTGAGGGCATCAAGCTTGGATTGTAGGATGGCCGGGGTGTTAAGCATGTCCCAGTTTAGGTCACCTAGTAGCACGAGCTCAGAAGATAGATGGGGGGCAATCAATTCACATATGGTATCGAGGGAACAGCTAGGGGCAGAGGGAGGTCTATAGCAAGCGGCAACAGTGAGAGACTTGTTTCTGGAAAGGAGCATTTTTACAAGTAGAAGCTCGAATTGTTTGGGTACAGACTTGGATTGTAATACAGAACTCTGCAGGCTATCTTTGCAGTAGATTGCAACACCGCCCCCTTTGGCAGTTCTATCTTGGCGGAAAATTGTATAGTTAGCGATGGAGATTTCAGGGTTGTTGGTGGTTTTCCTAAGCCAGGATTCAGACATATCTAAGACATCCAGGTTGGCAGAGTGTGCTAAAGCAGTGAATAAAGCAAACTTAGAGAGTAGGTTTCTAATGTTAACATGCATGAAACCAAGGCTTTTACGGTTACAGAAGTCAACAAATGAGAGCACCTAGGGAGTGGGAGTGGAGCTAGGCACTGCAGGACCTGGATTAACCTATACATTACCAGGGGAACAGAGGAGAAGTAGGATAAGGGTACGGCTAAATGCTATACACACTGGCCGTCTAGCACGTTCGGAACAGAGAGTAAAAGGAGCAGGTTTCTGGGCACGATAGCATAGATTCAAGCCATAGTGTATAGACAAAGGTAAGGTATGATGTGAGTACATTGGAGGTAAACCTAGGCATTGAGTAATGATGAGAGATATATAGTCTCTAGAGACGCTTAAACCAGGTGATGTCATCGCATATGTAGGAGGTGGGACAACATGGTTGGTTAAGGCATATTGAGCAGGGCTAGAGGCTCTACCGTGAAATAAGACAGTAATCACTAACCAGGACAGTAATGGACAAGGCATATTGATATTAGAGAGGCATGCGTAGCCAAGTGAACATATGGGTCCAGTGAGTGGTTGGGCTGACTGGGTACACGGCGATTCAGACAGTTAGCAGGCCGATGCTAACACGCTAACAGTTAGTAGGCCGGGGCTAAACAAGCTAGCAGTTAGCAGCCCGGGGCTGGCAAGCTAGCAGTTAGCAGACCGAGATAGCAAGCAAGCAGTTAGCAGGAACTAGCAGTTAGCAGACCGGGGCAGGCAAGCTAGCAGTTAGCAGTTAGGTATCTGCAAAGGATCATACACAGTACATGTGTATTATGTGTTCCGGTCTTGCCAACATGTGTGTTTACAACAAAGGTCAATTCTAATATATGCATGGTCTCATTTGGTATGAAATAGCTCAGCAGTAAGCTATGGTATTCCCTTTTCAGTTAACATGAGGTGTATTAGTGTATTGACATTGATTCCATCTTAATTGTACACACACTCAAGGTATCTTTCAGTGTAAACAGGGACCTCTACAATTAATTCTGGTGGTGGTAACTACTTATAGTACATGTATATACAGCAATCGATCAAAGGAGGTCACCTTTTGAAACTGTCCATCTGACACCCCATTCTGATGATGTGAGTTGCAACCAGACAATCTGAGCCCATGTGCTGGAATGTGACAATGTGACACTTTGCTTACACATGTTGTGGGAGATGAAAAAACACAGGACTGCCATAGCGTTTTTCCAGCACTGAGCCCTGTGTTGTGTTTGTTTCAGATTTACTATGGAGGTTAGCTTTTCGTGCTGCGCTCCTCCTGTTGACCACATTCTTGGGTCCTGTAAATCAGTGGTATTGTTATTAAGAGAAGATCTACAGCAGGAATGTGGGGAGATGTGCAGCGCTGCATACCAGCCTGGGCTCTTTATAAGGGGCAGAGGGAAAATATCATTCAGATATAGGATCTTAATTTGAGCCAGTTTGCTACAGAAACGGAAAATAATCCTGCAGCAACAGGAAATGTGAATTATGATGTGGATTCTTTGTTGGGGTTGATACAATAACTTCTTTGTAGGGCAAATCAAGTCTTACATTTTAAAGTCAAAATTACAAACTTTAGAAACCTTTTTAAACATTGAATATACTACAAGTTTGCATTTCCTGCTGTGGAGTAAAATTCTCAGCAACAAAAGAGTGATCAAATTAAGATCCTACATCTGTATCTCTTGCATTATGGTTGTGGAAGCACACTGAGTGTTCTGATTTGATTAAATTTCTTCACGGAACATCTGAGAGCTTGAATTCATTAAAAATGTTCAAGTCCAAGTCCACAGAGAGGATGGCAGCAGGCTATCCTTGGATCAAGCAGCTCTCTTGATCTCCTGTGGAGCAAAAATACCACACAGACGTTGACTCTCGAGGGGGAATTTGATGTTGAAGGGACTACTTTACTCTTTTGGAAATAGATAAACAGTGAGGACTAACCGCAGTGCCATTCTGAGGAGAGTTTAGAGTGTTCTACCAGGGATTCTTGACGGCTGTTTTGAATAGAAGGAGACGTTTTCTTTCCAGTCTCACGTGGGTCTCTACGTGGTCATCACTCTGGAGACTATTAAACCCATCAGCCTCCAGAGGACAACTATTTGGGTATAGATGTGTCATTACTAATGACCTTGTAGTGGTAAAATGAGTGATGATGGAAGTAGATATGTTACCTTGAAGACTCCAGGAAGGTCATGACCTGGATGGTACAATGGAGGTACTACATCCTGTGCTATATCATCATAACCCAGAGCAAGGCCTGTTAATAGTTCCCAGGGCCATGCAATCTGATTAGGACTAACAAGGTGAATTCCATTGTGTTCATTTGAGACAAGCCAAAGAGCAGGGTCAACCTCTACTTCCTATAGGCTACGTGGAACCGTCAGCCTATCTAGGAAAGGCACTAGGTCTCCTTGACTTCTTACACTGCAGGGCAAAGCAAACAGCAACTTTACTAACACACTATACTAACATGGTGGATTTAAAAGTGTCTTTAGAGTCTGATCAAAGATTCTGCTATGCCAAACCAGCTTGCTTTTATTTTGCCAAGTAAAAGTGCATCAAAATTATGGCCGGACACACAAGAAAATAACATCTCTGTTCAAGATACAGAAATAATTACTTCGGTCAACAAAGGACTTTTAACCGCAAACCTGCTATCTCTGCCATAGACATTAATAAGCACATCGTATTTCACAAATAGGCATGCGATCTGAAGTGACATGTTATTTTCTCCTTGCTAGTTTTTTCCTAGAAAGGGATACATTTTTCACAAAAACACATGAAGTCAACAACAGACAAACGTGAATACCATGTGATACACTCATTAACAGCATGAACTTTGTGCTTACAAAGCAGCCCCCTCTGCTGAAATGAGATCTATGTATTGTCCTCTCATGTAATATACATTACGGTTAGATGATTGAGAGGGAAAACAGCAGAGCTTTCTAGGATTATAAATGGTGGTCATCAATCATAGTAAACAAACACAATGTCTCAAGATATACATTTACAGCAAGTCAACCAGTCCCCCTCCACCCGACAAATTGTACCCTGTGCACCTCAGCACACACAACAGGGTCTCCGCAATATACTGGATAAAGGGTCAAAGGACAGGAACACCGTGGCATAGGGGTATTTTATCTTCAGAGTATCTTAAATAATCCCACAGCACCCCCCCAATATATATATTTTTTAACACCTTTGCCTTTTGTTAACTAACATGCACACTTCTTTTCTTTTCTTACTAGCACTGACTTAAACTAATAGCTACTTTATTGAGGTAAAATGTACTTACTATGACTGAAATACGCTACATGACCAAAAGATGATCAAACATTCATTAATATGGAGTTTTTACCCCCTATTGTTATAACTCTTCTGATAAGGATTTCCACATTGCTGCGGGGACTTGCTTCCATTCAGCCACGAGCATTAGTGAGGTCAGGCACTGATGTTGGGCGATTAGGCCTGGCTCGCAGTCGGTGTTCCAATTCATCCCAAAGGTGTTCGATGGGGTTGAGGTCAGGGTTCTGTGCAGGCCAGTCAAATTATTCCACAGCGATCTTGACAAACCATTTCTGTATGAACTTTGCCTTGTGCAAGGGGGCATTGTCATGTTGAAACAGGAAAGGCCCTTCCCCAAACTTTTGGCACAAAGTTGGAAGCACAGAATCATCTAGAATGTCATTGTATGCTGTAATGTTAAGATTTCCCTTCACTGGAACTAAGGGGCCTAGCCCGAACCATGAAAAATATTCCCAGACCATTATTCCTCCTCCACCAAACTTTATGCATTGGGGCAGGAGGCATTCTCCTGGCATCCACCAAATCCAGATTCGTCCATTGAACTGCCAGATAGTGAAGCGTGATTCATCAATCCGGCAGGGTAGCCTAGTGGTTAGAGCGTTGGACTAGTAACCGGAAGGTTGCAAGTTCAAAATTGTACAAATCTGTCGTTCTGCCCTTGAACAGGCAGTTAACCCACTGTTCCTAGGCCATCATTGAAAATAAGAATTTGTTCTTAACTGACTTAACTAGTTAAATAAAGGTAAAATAAATAATAATCCAGAGAACACGTTTCCACTGCACGAGTCCAATGGCGGCGAGCTTTACACCACTCCAGCCGACGCTTGGCGATCTTAGGCTTGTGTGCTGCTCGGCCCTATCAGCCCATTTCATGCGGCTCCTGACAAACAGTGCTTCCAGAGGCAGTATGGAACTCAGTAGTGAGTGTTGCAACCAAAGACAGACAATGTAAGGTAGTCAAACTGGCAATTAACAGGAGGCATGCGCGCTAGGCTAGGAAATGGGCACGTACTGTTAAATGACCCAGGCCTCAGACGACCTCCAACTCTCTGAGCTACTGTTGGGCTCAGTAAATTAACAACCTCCTACGTGTACTGACTTCATTAGTGACTGAATACCACCAGTAACGCAGCAGCCACTGCATGTGTGCAATGGGTAACTTCAACTCCCTGTGTAGCTACCTTTTAAAGCCCCATACTGTGATGTTAGCAGCTTCCTTTTTTTAACATTTGGATATTGATCCAGGTGACGAGTTGTAAAACCTTTTTAATATACAGGGACTTTATTTATTCACTTGGCAGAATGGTTATGTACGGGTTACGGTACAGTACCTATTTTGTCATATACTGCATTTTAACAGCTGGAGTCTGTTAGCTCAAACACACATTGAGTTGGGCTGGTGGGCTGCCAGTAACCATCCCAGTCAGCATGCAGCTCCTGACTGTTGTTGTGTTGGACAAGTCAACTGAGGCTGCAGAGTTTTAGATTCGCCAAGTAAGGATCAGTCATCTTGATGGAATGATGAGAGACTTGATCTTTTAAACATATTTCCAGTTCTTGGCCAGTGGAAAACGTGCTTGGTGCAGCAGATTGGATATGGCCTGGTGGTACTATCCCTTAGTGTGCCTGTGAGGACTCAGGGCAGGTTTTGAGTTAAAGAAGCCAATTTGTTTGAGGTGGCCTGCCAGGTGCCTGCTTCTTCTGGAGAAACTGACATACACTTGGAAAGACAGGATTTATTGATATAGTTAAAAGTCTGATGCCTTGTTTTACAGTACCATTCTTAACAAGACAGTAAAATGAGACGATTTACATTGAATCATAGCATTTTTCTATTGGTGCTTTAAACAACAGTTTGTTTGTTCCTTTCTCACTAACAATATACATTTTTATGTTAAACATTTAATAGATACATACAAATCTAGGTAGCAATATGAGTAGACTGTTATAAAATGTAGGCCCCTTACAACCATTTGTCAGGGGAAACTAACCACATTGTGCCCATTTGAATGAAACTAAGATGTACAGAGATATGATTGTTATCTACTGTATAAAATAACTGTCACCTCAGGTTCGGGCCTCTCCCAATGTGCTCAGCTAATTCACTTGAATATTCTTGAATAACCAACAGTAGACAGCATAAATATGAGCAGACAGTTTGAAATCTGAAGATTCGCTTTTCCTCCCAATCTGAAACATGTGTCTAATCCCTAATGGTCCTCCACGGATGGACCTGTGTGCAAAGATATCCATTATTTGGAAAATAATAATTTTCCTATGATTGGTTTGATAGCAGTCAACAGTGCAGTTCACCATGATTAGGTTTCAAAGTGCATTTCCTGAGAAGAGATGTTGATTTGATTGGCTGGGTTTCTTGGGGTCTTCAGAACCAGGCTGAGAAGCCGTGTTTTTCCTTCACCACCCAGATGCTGTCGATCACCTTACCATACTGAACGACAAAGAGGCACTCTCCTTTATCACTGAGCCAACAAAACTGAATGAACAGTGCAATGACTTGTTTTTTTCCCCATGAAGTGTATTACATATCAGTAAGAGATTGGAGAAGATCATTCACTTCATAGGTATAGAACTGAGGACTTCCCTCTCTGCTCACCTGGTCATCGGAGACCTGCTCCAGGTACAGATGGGTGGTGTTGTGCACCTGCATGCGGGTGTATCCATAATCTGTACTGCGGAAGGCACTCCAGTCCCTCGGATTAGGGACGAACGGATCATGATTCTCACGGCAGCCCTGAAAAGACCATAGATATCTTCAAGCCATCCTACAGTGCCTAGTGAAAGTCTAAACACCCCTTGCACAGCATAGATTTTGCTGACTTGAAGTTAAAAAGAAAAGAAAAAAGAAAAAAAGGGATTACATAACATTTTCTTCCCCCTAAAGAACATTTTCTACAGTAAAACCAAATTATCCAGCAGGGTTAGATATTTAGAAGGTTCTCCTCTAACTTTTTACCTGGGCTTTGCTACTTTCATATTTATTTTGATCATGACAAACTCAGTCCTTCCTGGTGACAAGCATATTCTTGTTAATCTAACTGCACTGTCCAATTAACAGTAGCTATTAGTGAAAGAATACTATGCTATTGTTTGAGAAGACTGCACAGTTATGAATTTGAAAATGTATTAATAAACCAATTAGGCACATTTGGGCAGTCTTGATACAACATTATGAACAGATATGCAATGGTTCATTGGATAAGTCTAAAACTTTGCACATACATTGCTGCCATCTAGTGGCCAAAATCTAAATGGCACCGGGGCTGGAATAATACATTATGGCCTCTTGCATTTCAAAGATGGTACACAAAAAAACGCTTGTTTTTTTTCCCTCTTTGTACTATCCTTTACCAGATCTAATGTGTTATTCTCCTACATTACTTTCACATTTCCACAAACTTCAAAGTATTTATTTTCAAATGGTATCAAGAATATGCATATCCTTGCTTCAGGTCCTGAGTTACAGGCAGTTAGATTTGCGTATGTCATTTTAGGTGAAAACTGAAAAAAAGGGCCTGATCCTTTTAATCCAAACCTGAAGGTTTTAAATTTAGGCCAAAAAGTTATTGGAATCATTTCTTATCCTCCCCTGATCTATTCCTGTTTAAAAATGTATCCCAGACATTTAAAGCTCATTGGTGGCTTTGCGGTTGAATTGTTAGACATTCACTAACCAAGGGAACTTAGACACAAGAACTAAAATCATGAGAAGCACTACTTTTGCAAACAGATAGACCTCATTCAACAAATATGATTTTGTATGAAAATATTTTCTCCTAAACGTATTTAGATGTACCTCAGCAAGGGGTGTGAAGACCTTTGCAATTAAGACTTGTTATTTCGGTGGTTGTGTAGATCAGTGAAAAAATCCGGACAGAAATTTTAGGGAGCAAAATATTAAAACTGCAAGGCTGTGTAGACTTTCACTAAGCACTGTATGCTACTTCACAGTCCTTTAATAGTCTATAGTGTTCCGTTTTCAGTCAAAGGTTCATGTTGTTTCTGGAGAGCCACATGCCTCCCTAAAGCTCATTCTCAGGCATCTGACATTTGGAACAGGACTGAGGCTCTGGTGCGGTCCTGACACCACTCTGATATGGGGATGACCAACTCATGTGTGCATTTATTCATGTGTATTTATACACCACAGCACACACCCCATTGACTGAAAAAGGAGTGGTCAAAGCAGTGGTCTACTTACAGCAGAGCCTGTGATGATATGTACTGGGGCTTTGGGGTTTACATAAGGCTGTTCGATGCTCCCATTGAAGACCTGGAAGAGGAACATTAAAGGCTCTTCAGTCTGACAAAACACTGATGACATGGAGAGTGTGTGATGTAGTGATTATTCACATGGGAACTGACCTTGTAGCCATAGACAGGCCACAACCTCTCATATGTGTGTTCATGGGCCCACAGCTCTAGGTCCACTCCTGGAAAAAGACGCCGTATTAGTTGATATGACAATTTTGATGCAGTACTTACCTAGTATAAGCCTGGGCAATATACATATGGCATGATTTTCAATACTGAAAAAAATACAAATACCACGGCCTTGACATTCCACATTTTGTTGTGTTACATCCAGATTAATTATTTTATTATTATTATTTTTTAACAATATCCCATAATGTCAGTGGAATTATGTTAAGGTGTTTTGTAACCGATGCCTCTTTCCACTCATCAAATTGCAGGTGCACAGTCTGTATAATGTCAAAGTGTAATTACGTTTTTAGAAAGGTTCACAAATGTCAAATGAAAAGCCTTGAGTCAATAATAATTCAACCTCTTATCTTATGGCAAGCCTAAATCAATTCAGGATTAAAAATGTACTTAAGTCACATTCAGTAAGTTGCAAAGAGAGTGCAATAACATGAATACCTCATCTCTGTGCCCCATACATATAATTATCTGTAAGGTCCTTCAGTCAAGCAGTACATTTCAAACATAGATTGAGCCACAAAGACCATTGAAGTTTTCCAATGCCTCGCCAAAAAGGAAACATTGTAGATGGATAAACATTTTAAAAACAGACATTGAATATACTTTTAAGCAAGGTGAAGCAATTAATTCTACTTTGGATGGTGCATCAATATACCCAGTCACGACAAAGATACAGGAGTCCTCCCTAATTCAGTTGCCGGAGAGGAAGGAAACCATTGAGGTCAAGGGTGACTTTAAAACAGTTCGATTTTAATGGCTGTGATAGGAGAAAACTGAGGATGGATCAACATTGTAGTTACTCTACAAAACTAACCTAATTGACAGAGTGAAAGGAAGCCTGTATAGAATCAATAATTTTATTCAAACATGCATCCTTGTCACAACAAGGCACTAAAGTAGTACCGCAAAGAAAAAGTGGCAAAGCAATTCCCTTTTTGTCCTGAATACAAACTGTTATGTTTGGGGCAAATCCAATACATTACGAGTACCACTCTATATGTTCAAGCATAGTGGTGGCTGCATCATGTTATGGGTATGCTTGTAATTGTTAAGGACTGGGGAGTTGTTCCAGGCAAAAATCCTACAAGAAAAGTAGACTGAACCAGGTTTCCACCAGACACGGGGAGATGAATTCACCTTTCAGCAGGAAAATAACCTAAAACAAGGCCAAATCTAAACTGGAGTTAGTCACCAAGACAGTGAAGATCATTTTTAAGTAAAAAAAAAAAGGTATTAGGTGAACAATAGATAAGTAAAGAAATGAAAAATAAAAGTAGCGTGGCAATATACAGGCACCAGTTAGTCAGGCTGATTGAGGTAGTATGTACATGTAGGCACGGTTAAAGTGACTACACATATATGATAAACAAAGAGTAGCAGTAGCGTAAAAGAGGGGTTGGTGGGTGGCAGGACACAATGCAGATAGTCTGGGTAGCCAATGTGCAGGGGCACCGGTTAGTCGGGCCAATTGAGGGAGTATGTACATGAATGTATTGTTAGAGTGACCATGCATATATGATAAACAGAGAGAAGCAGCAGCGTAAAAGAGGGGTTGGGGGGGGGGGGGGGTACACAATGCAAATAGTCCAGGTAGCCATTTTATTACCTGTTCAGGAGTCATATGGCTTGGGAAGCTGTTGAGAAACCTTTTGGTCCTAGACTTGGCGCTCTGGTACTGCTTGCCATGCGGTAGTAGAGCGAACAGTCTATGACTGGGCTGGCTGGGGTCTTTGACAATTTTTAGGACCTTCCTCTGACACTGCCTGGGGTAGAGGTCCTGGATGGCAAGAGGCTTAGCCCCAGTGATGTACTGGGCCGTACGCACTACACTCTGTAGTGCCTAGCTGTCGGAGGCCGAGCAGTTGCCATACCAGGCAGTGATACAACCATGCTCTCGATGGTGCAGCTGTGGAACATTTTGAGGATCTGAGAACCCATGTCAAATCTTTTTAGTTTCCTGAGGGGGAATAGGCTTTGACGTGCCCTCTTCACAACAGTCTTGGTGTGTTTGGACATTGTGGTAAATGACATTTTAATGGCATCAGACCGAGGCTCTGCATCTGTCCTCGTGCTCCTAGACCTTAGTGCTGCTTTTGATACCATTGATCACCACATTCTTTTGGAGAGATTGGAAACCCAAATTGGTCTACACGGACAAGTTCTGGCCTGGTTTAGATCTTATCTGTCGGAAAGATATCAGTTTGTCTCTGTGAATGCTTTGTCCTCTGACAAATCAACTGTAAATTTCGGTGTTCCTCAAGGTTCCGTTTTAGGACCAGTATTGTTTTCACTATATATTTTACCTCTTGGGGATGTTATTCGAAAACATAATGTTAACTTTCACTGCTATGCGGATGACACACAGCTGTACATTTCAATGAAACATGGTGAAGCCCCAAAATTGCCCTCGCTAGAAGCATGTGTTTCAGACATAAGGAAGTGGATGGCTGCAAACGTTCTACTATTAAACTCGGACAAAACAGAGATGCTTGTTCTAGGTCCCAAGAAACAAAGAGATCTTCTGTTGAATCTGACAATTAATCTTAATGGTTGTACAGTCGTCTCAAATAAAACTGTGAAGGACCTCAGCGTTACTCTGGACCCTGATCTCTCTTTTGAAGAACATATCAAGACCATTTCAAGGACAGCTTTTTCCCATCTACGTAACATTGCAAAAATCTAACTTTCTGTCCAAAAATGATGCAGAAAAATTTATCCATGCTTTTGTCAC
This sequence comes from Oncorhynchus kisutch, assembly GCF_002021735.2. Taxonomy (NCBI): domain Eukaryota; kingdom Metazoa; phylum Chordata; class Actinopteri; order Salmoniformes; family Salmonidae; genus Oncorhynchus; species Oncorhynchus kisutch. The sequence goes on from NC_034180.2 coordinate 34,523,294, forward strand.
TTCTAGGTTAGACGACTGCAATGCTCTACTTTCCGGCTACCCGGATAAAGCACTAAATAAACTTCAGTTAGTGCTAAATACGGCTGCTAGAATCCTGACTAGAACCAAAACATTTGATCATATTACTCCAGTGCTAGCCTCTCTACACTGGCTTCCTGTCAAAGCAAGGGCTGATTTCAAGGTTTTACTGCTAACCTACAAAGCATTACATGGGCTTGCTCCTACCTATCTCTCTGATTTGGTCCTGCCATACATACCTACACGTACGCTTCGGTCACAAGACGCAGGCCTCCTAATTGTCCCTAGAATTTCTAAGCAAACAGCTGGAGGCAGGGCTTTCTCCTATAGAGCTCCATTTTTATGGAACGGTCTGCCTACCCATGTCAGAGACGCAAACTCGGTCTCAACCTTTAAGTCTTTACTGAAGACTCATCTCTTCAGTGGGTCATATGATTGAGTGTAGTCTGGCCCAGGAGTGGGAAGGTGAACGGAAAGGCTCTGGCGCAACGAACCGCCCTTGCTGTCTCTGCCTGGCCGGTTCCCCTCTTTCCACTGGGATTCTCTGCCTCTAACCCTATTACAGGGGCTGAGTCACTGGCTTACTGGGGCTCTCTCGTGCCGTCCCTGGAGGGGGTGCGTCACCTGAGTGGGTTGATTCACTGTTGTGGTCATCCTGTCTGGGTTGGCGCCCCCCCCCCCCTTGGGTTGTGCCGTGGCGGAGATCTTTGTGGGCTATACTCAGCCTTGTCTCAGGATGGTAAGTTGGTGGTTGAAGATATCCCTCTAGTGGTGTGGGGGCTGTGCTTTGGCAAAGTGGGTGGGGTTATATCCTTCCTGTTTGGCCCTGTCCGGGGGTGTCCTCGGATGGGGCCACAGTGTCTCCTGACCCCTCCTGTCTCAGCCTCCAGTATTTATGCTGCAGTAGTTTATGTGTCGGGGGGCTAGGGTCAGTTTGTTATATCTGGAGTACTTCTCCTGTCCTATTCGGTGTCCTGTGTGAATCTAAGTGTGCGTTCGCTAATTCTCTCCTTCTCTCTTTCTTTCTCTCTCTCGGAGGACCTGAGCCCTAGGACCATGCCCCAGGACTACCTGACATGACTCCTTGCTGTCCCCAGTCCACCTGGCCATGCTGCTGCTCCAGTTTCAACTGTTCTGCCTTATTATTATTCGACCATGCTGGTCATTTATGAACATTTGAACATCTTGGCCATCTTCTGTTATAATCTCCACCCGGCACAGCCAGAAGAGGACTGGCCACCCCACATAGCCTGGTTCCTCTCTAGGTTTCTTCCTAGGTTTTGGCCTTTCTAGGGAGTTTTTCCTAGCCACCGTGCTTCTACACCTGCATTGCTTGCTGTTTGGGGTTTTAGGCTGGGTTTCTGTACAGCACTTTGACATATCAGCTGATGTACGAAGGGCTATATAAATAAATTTGATTTGGACCGTTCTAGTTAGTTGGTGATGTGGACACCAAGGAACTTGAAGCTTTCAACTTACTCCACTACAACCCCGTCGATGATAATGGGGACGTGCTCGGTTCTCCTTTTCCTGTAGTCCACAATCATCTCCTTAGTCTTGGTTAAGTTGAGGGATAGGTTGTCTTGTTGTCGGTGATCAGGCCTACCACTGTTGTGTCGTCTGCAAACTTAATGATGGTGTTGGAGTCGTGCCTGGCAACGCAATCGTGGGTGAACAGGGAGTACAGGAAGGGACAGAGCACGCACCCCTGAGGGGCTCCAGTGTTGAGGATCAGCGTGGCAGATGTGTTGCTACCTACCCTCACCACCTGGGGGCTACCCGTCAGGAAGTCCAGGATCCAGTTGCAGAGGGAGGTGTTCAGTCCCAGGATCCTTAGCTTAATGATGAGTTTTGAGGGTACTATGGTGTTGAACAGCATTCTCACGTAGGTGTTCCTTTTGTCCAGGTGGGAAAGGGCAGTGTGGAGTGCAATAGAGATTGCATCATCTGTGGATCTGTTGGGGAGGTATGCAAATTGGAGTGGGTCTATGGTTTCTGGGATAATGGTGTAGATGTGAGCAATTACCAGCCTTTCAAAGCACTTCATGGCTACGGACGTGAGTGCCACGGGTTGGTAGCCATTTAGGTAGGTTGCCTTAGTGTTCTTGGGCACAGGGACTATGTTGGTCTGCTTGAAACATTTTGGTATTACAAACTCAATCAGGGACATGTTGAAAATGTCAGTGACACCTGCCAGTTTGTCAGCACATGCCCGGAGCACAAATCCTGGTAATCCATCTGGCTCGGCAGACTTGTGAATGTTGACCTGTTTAAAGGTCTACTCACGTCGGCAACGGAGAGCGTGATAACACAGCTGTCCGGAACAGCTGATGCTCTCATGTATGCCTCAGTGTTGCTTGCCTCGAAGCGAGCACAGAAGTAATTTAGCTCGTCTGGTAGACTCGTGTCACTGGGCAGTTCGCGGCTGTGCTTCCCTTTGTCATCTGTAATGGTTTGCAAGCCCTGCCACATAAGACGAGCGTCGGAGCCGGTGTAGTATGATTCAATCTTAGTCCTGTATTGACGTTTTTCCTGTTTGATGGTTCATTGGAGGGCATAGTGAGATTTCTTAAAAGTGTTCCGTGTTAGAGTCCCACACCTTGAAAGCGACAGTTCTACCCTTTAGCTCAGTGCGAATGTTGCCTGTAATCCATGGCTTCTGGTTGGATTATGTGCGTACAGTCACTGTGGGGACGACGTCCTCGATGCGCTTATTGAAAAAGCCAGTGACTGATGTGGTGTAATCCTCAATGCCATCGGAAGAATCCCGGAACATGTTCCAGTCTGTGCAGTTTAGCATCTGCTTCATCTGACCACTTTTTTATAGACCGAGTCACTGGTGCTTCCTGCTTTAATTTGAGCTTGTAAGCAGGAATCAGGAGGATAGAATTATGGTCAGATTGACCAAATGGAGGGCGAGGGAGCGCTTTGTACGCGTCTCTGTGTGTGGAGTACAGATGATCTAGAATGTTTTCCCCTCTTGTTGCATATTTAACATGCTGATAGAAATTAGGTAGAACTGATTTAAGTTTCGCTGCATTAATGTCTCCGGCCACTAGGAGCACTGCCTCTGGGTGAGTGGTTTCCTGTTTGCTTATTTCCTTAAAACAGCTGACTGAGTGCGGTCTTAGTGCCAGCATCCGTCTGTGGTGGTAAATAAACAGCCACTAAAAGTATAGATGAGAACTCTCTTGGCAAATAGTCTGGTCTGCAGTTGATCAAATGATACTCTACTTGAGGCGAGCAAAATCCTGAGACTTCCTTAGATTTTGTGCACCAGCCGTTGTTTACAAATATGCAAAGAGCCCCCCCCCCTCCCATCGTGTTACCGGAGTGTGCTGTTCTATCTAGCCGGTGCAGTATTTTATTTTTTTATTTTTATTTCACCTTTATTTAACCAGGTAGGCTAGTTGAGAACAAGTTCTCATTTGCAACTGCGACCTGGCCAAGATAAAGCATAGCAGTGTGAGCATACAACAAAGAGTTACACATGGAGTAAACAATTAACAAGTCAATAACACAGTAGAAAACGAAGGGGGGGTCTATATACAATGTGTGCAAAAGGCATGAGGAGGTAGGCAAATAATTACAATTTTGCAGATTAACACTGGAGTGATAAAAGATCAGATGGTCATGTACAGGTAGAGATATTGGTGTGCAGAAGAGCAGAAAAGTAAATAAATAGAAACAGTACGGGGATGAGGTAGGTGAAAAGGGTGGGCTATTTACCAATAGACTATGTACAGCTGCAGCGATCGGTTAGCTGCTCAGATAGCTGATGTTTGAAGTTGGTGAGGGAGATAAAAGTCTCCAACTTCAGCGATTTTTGCAATTCGTTCCAGTCACAGGCAGCAGAGTACTGGAACGAAAGGCGGCCAAATGAGGTGTTGGCTTTAGGGATGATCAGTGAGATACACCTGCTGGAGCGCGTGCTACGGATGGGTGTTGCCATCGTGACCAGTGAGCTGAGATAAGGCGGAGCTTTACCTAGCATAGACTTGTAGATGACCTGGAGCCAGTGGGTCTGGCGACGAATATGTAGCGAGGGCCAGCCGACTAGAGCATACAAGTCGCAGTGGTGGGTAGTATAAGGTGCTTTAGTGACAAAACGGATGGCACTGTGATAGACTGCATCCAGTTTGCTGAGTAGAGTGTTGGAAGCCATTTTGTAGATGACATCGCCGAAGTCGAGGATCGGTAGGATAGTCAGTTTTACTAGGGTAAGCTTGGCGGCTTGAGTGAAGGAGGCTTTGTTGCGGAATAGAAAGCCGACTCTTGATTTGATTTTCGATTGGAGATGTTTGATATGAGTCTGGAAGGAGAGTTTGCAGTCTAGCCAGACACCTAGGTACTTATAGACGTCCACATATTCTAGGTCGGAACCATCCAGGGTGGTGATGCTAGTCGGGCATGCAGGTGCAGGCAGCGACCGGTTGAAAAGCATGCATTTGGTTTTACTAGCGTTTAAGAGCAGTTGGAGGCCACGGAAGGAGTGTTGTATGGCATTGAAGCTTGTTTGGAGGTTAGATAGCACAGTGTCCAAAGACTGGCCGAAAGTATATAGAATGGTGTCGTCTGCGTAGAGGTGGATCAGGGAATCGCCCGCAGCAAGAGCAACATCATTGATATACACAGAGAAAAGAGTCGGCCCGAGAATTGAACCCTGTGGCACCCCCATAGAGACTGCCAGAGGACCGGACAGCATGCCCTCCGATTTGACACACTGAACTCTGTCTGCAAAGTAATTGGTGAACCAGGCAAGGCAGTCATCCGAAAAACCGAGGCTACTGAGTCTGCCGATAAGAATATGGTGATTGACAGAGTCGAAAGCCTTGGCGAGGTCGATGAAGACGGCTGCACAGTGCTGTCTTTTATCGATGGCGGTTATGATGTCGTTTAGTACCTTGAGTGTGGCTGAGGTGCACCCATGACCGGCTCGGAAACCAGATTGCACAGCGGAGAAGGTACGGTGGGATTCGAGATGGTCAGTGACCTGTTTGTTGACTTGGCTTTCGAAGACCTTAGATAGGCAGGGCAGGATGGATATAGGTCTGTAACAGTTTGGGTCCAGGGTGTCTCCCCCTTTGAAGAGGGGGATGACTGCGGCAGCTTTCCAATCCTTGGGGATCTCAGACGAGATGAAAGAGAGGTTGAACAGGCTGGTAATAGGGGTTGCGACAATGGTGGCAGATAGTTTCAGAAATAGAGGGTCCAGATTGTCAAGCCCAGCTGATTTGTACGGGTCCAGGTTTTGCAGCTCTTTCAGAACATCTGCTATCTGGATTTGGGTAAAGGAGAACCTGGAGAGGCTTGGGCGAGGAGCTGCGGGGGGGGCGGAGCTGTTGGCCGAGGTTGAAGTAGCCAGGCGGAAGGCATGGCCAGCCGTTGAGAAATGCTTATTGAAGTTTTCGATAATCATGGATTTATCAGTGGTGACCGTGTTACCTAGCCTCAGTGCAGTGGGCAGCTGGGAGGAGGTGCTCTTGTTCTCCATGGACTTCACAGTGTCCCAGAACTTTTTGGAGTTGGAGCTACATGATGCAAACTTCTGCCTGAAGAAGCTGGCCTTAGCTTTCCTGACTGACTGCGTGTATTGGTTCCGGACTTCCCTGAACAGTTGCATATCACGGGGACTATTCGATGCTATTGCAGTCCGCCACAGGATGTTTTTGTGCTGGTCGAGGGCAGTCAGGTCTGGGGTGAACCAAGGGCTGTATCTGTTCTTAGTTCTGCATTTTTTGAACGGAGCATGCTTATCTAAAATGGTGAGGAAGTTACTTTTAAAGAATGACCAGGCATCCTCAACTGACGGGATGAGGTCAATGTCCTTCCAGGATACCCGGGCCAGGTCGATTAGAAAGGCCTGCTCACAGAAGTGTTTTAGGGAGCGTTTGACAGTGATGAGGGGTGGTCGTTTGACTGCGGCTCCGTAGCGGATACAGGCAATGAGGCAGTGATCGCTGAGATCCTGGTTGAAGACAGCGGAGGTGTATTTGGAGGGCCAGTTGGTCAGGATGACGTCTATGAGGGTGCCCTTGTTTACAGAGTTAGGGTTGTACCTGGTGGGTTCCTTGATGATTTGTGTGAGATTGAGGGCATCTAGCTTAGATTGTAGGACTGGCGGGGTGTTAAGCATATCCCAGTTTAGGTCACCTAACAGAACAAACTCTGAAGCTAGATGGGGGGCGATCAATTCACAAATGGTGTCCAGGGCACAGCTGGGAGCTGAGGGGGGTCGGTAGCAGGCGGCAACCGTGAGAGACTTATTTCATATCCCGCATATCCCGCATATCCCGCTAGCTGAATAGCCATGTCATCATTCAGCCACGATTCTGTGAAACATAAGATGTTACAGTTTTTGATGACCCGTTGGTAGGATATTCGTGATCGTACCTCGTCTAATTTACTGTCCAATGATTGTACTTTGGCGAGTAATACTGACGGTAACGGCAGCTTTCCCACTCGCCTTCTGCGGATCCTTACGAGGTACCCCGCTCGGTGCCCTCTGTACCTGCGTCTCTTCCTCTTGCCAATAACTGGGATGTTGGCATTGTCGGGTGTTCGGAGAATGTCCTGTGTGTCCTGCTTGTTGAAGACAAAATCTTTGTCTAATCCGAGGTGAGTGATCGCTGTCCTGATATCCAGAAGCTCTTTTTTATCGTAAAATATGGTGGCAGAAACATTGTGTACAAAATAAGTTACAAATAATGAGAAAAAAAACCACATCATAGCACAATTGGTTGCCGCCCGTAAAACTGCTGCCATTTCTTCCGGTGCCATTTTTTCAACAACCAATTTGACAGAGCATGAAGCATAAAAAAAAGCAAATGTTGAACAATCCAGGTATGGAAAACTCTTAGATACTTGCCCAGAACAATTCACAGCAGCAATCACTGCCAACGGTGATTCTAACATGCATTGACTCACAGGGTTGAATACTTATCTAATAATACACACACAGTACCAGCCAAAAGTTTGGACACACCTACTCATTCATGGGTTTCTTTAGTTTTACTCTTTTCTACATAGTTTTGATGACTTTACTATTGTTCTACTATGAAATATTACATATGGAATCATGTAGTAACTAAAATGTTAAATCAAAATATATTTTATATTTGAGATTCTTCAAAGTAGCCACGCTTTGCCCTGATGACAGATTTGCACACTCCTGGCATTCTCTAAACCAGATTCACCTGGAATGCTTTTCCAACAATCTTGAAGGAGTTCCCACACATGCTGAGCACTTGTTGGCTGCTTTTCCTTCACTCTGCGGTCCAACTCATCCCAAACCATCTAAATTGGGTTGAGATTGGGTTGAGGTTGGGTGATTGTGGAGGCCAGGTCATCTGATGCACACTCCATCTCTCCTTGGTCAAATAGCCATTACACAGCCTGGAGGCGTGTTGGGTCATTGTCCGGTGTAAAAACAAATGATAGTCCCATTAAGCGCAAACCAGTTGGGATGGCGTATCGCTGTGCTATTCATGCTGGTTAAGTGTGCCTTGAATGCTATTTAAAATCACAAACAATGTCACCAGCAAAGCACCCCCACACCAATACACCTCCAAAGGACAGATTTCCACCAGTCTAATCTCCATTGCTTGTGTTTCTTTGCCCAAGAAAGTCTCTTCTTATTGGTGTCCTTTAGTAGTGGTTTCTTTGCAGCAATTCAAACATGAAGGCCTGAGTCACTGAACAGTTGATGTCGAGATGTTTCTTACTAGATCTCTGTGAAGCATTTATTTGGGCTGCATGTTGAGGTGCAGCTAACTAATGAACTTATCTCTGCAGCAGAGGTAACTCTGGGTCTTCCTCTCCTGTGGCGGTCGTCATGAGAGCCAGTTTTATCATAGATTGATGGTTTTTACGACTGCACTTGAAGAAACTTTCAAAGTTCTTGAAATTGTCCGGATTGACTGACCATGTTTTAAAGTAATGATGGACTGTCATTTATCTTTGCTTATTTGAGCTGTTCTTGGTCTTTTACCAAATAGGGCTATCTTCTGTATACCAAACCTACCTTGTCACAAAACAACTGATTGTCTCAAAGAAATTCCACAAATGAACTTTTAACAAGGCACACCTGTTAATTTAAATGCATTCCAGGTGACTCCCTCATGAAGCTAGTTGAGAGAATACCAAGAGTGTGGGAAGCTGTCATCAAGGCAAAGGGTGGCTACTTTCAAGAATCTCAAATACATTTTTTGGTTACTACATGATTCCATATGTGTTATTTCATAGTTTTGATGTCTTCACTATTATTCTACAATGTAGAAAATAGGATAAATAAATAAAAACCCTTAGGTGTCCAAACTTTTGACTGGTACTGTATACATTTTTAAATAGCACCCCTTGGGTGCACATTCAGTAATACCGTATACTTCAGCATGGTACAGAAACGGTATGAAAATCTGGATAACACCCAAGCCTATCTACAAAGACTATTGACAGCAACACAAAGGACTAGGAGCAACTGCGGGATCCTCAGGCCTTTCCATTGCATTATACAATATAGCCATGAAAAGGTGCATTATGACCATTTTAATTAATGAACCCCATAGAACATACCTCACGTTTTACCTATTTACTCACGTTTGCTATTCAAAGAGCACTAAATATAAGGGTTTCACTCAAGAAACACAACCAACAAGCGAGAGAAATGTAACATTGAAAAACATTTGGATAATGGTCAGCTGTTGTAATAAAGGAAAAGTTGCTGGATTACTCTGTTCAAGCCGAGTGCTGGGACGTTAGTCTGTCTGAGAGGACAGATTTGTGACGGTAACAACTTTAGAGCACAGTTCTGTTGTGTAAAATGGAGACCATACCGTATAGATATAATAGATCCTCCAGACCTGGCGCTGGCGGTTTTGTGTCATTCCGTCCGAGGCGGACCTGAAACAGAGCAGAGACAGACAGAGCATGCTGGGATTAGGATCAGAAACGTCATCAGATATCACCCTCATGTCCATGCCAGGATGTCACTCCTTACCCATGCCAAGTGCTGAATGCAACAGGTCTGAATGGAAACTGTGCTTCAGGGATTAATGTGGACTAGCCAGATGCCTCCTGTTAACGTCTGCACTAGCCAGACGTTGACAGTTTTAGTCAGACACGGCAACTAATGTCTCCAGCAACAGCGCAGAAAACAAATCCTGTAAATGCTTGTATTTAACATAGAATAGTTCTCTGGGATACAGCCTAGCTGTTCTTTACATATCTGTCAATGCCATGTCAAGTAAATCAGGGCCAAGTGTTATAAAGCATATTAACAGAGTGATAGAGCCTACTTGGTCAGAAAATAACAGCAATCAACATGTAATGAGTAAATAGTTGCACTGATGGGGAGCAGGGAGTTACTTCTGCTTGTAAAACTTCACTTATGATCAGTACAGGGGATGTTTGGCCAGTCAGCTAGTTACTCAGATTTGGTCAGAGACTAAAACCCCTGTGCATATTAACACTAGTTGCTGTGGAAGTTCACTTGCTGAAAGCAAATTGTACATGAATTAATTCTTACATCCAAGAACACTATTAAATATCACAACTAATACAGAGGGTATAATCATCCACCCCTCTCTCTAATCAGTGAGGTGTTTTGTGCCGTACATACATAACTCTCAAACTGGGTGCAGTCATCTTTGTCGTTGTTAGAGCAGTACATGGGTCTGTGTCCCATAGTGATGATCCAGGGGCGCTCTGCTCGGTTCTCTGGCTTGTTGGCCTCCTGAGAGAGGATCAGACAAGAGAAGGAGTCACATCGCTGTGTGTGTGCACGCACATGTGTGTGTTTGTACTGTTTAGGACAGCAAAGTTTATTACTCAAGAAATGCTACTAAAAAGGGCATTACTGTCACTGCCAGGTTCAGTTGTCCAGAGATGCGACAAATGGCTTCACTAATATTGGGACTGTAAATTAAGTACTTTACCTCAAGGTCCTTTTTAAGCCACTCATACTGCTTGAAGATGAGGTCCACACCATAATCAAGAAAGAAGTAGATCTCAGTGGAGAGAGAAATGATATGGGCTGATCCTACATTCCAGCTGTGGACAGAACATACAAACAATCAAAAGCCTTGACCATCCAAAGTAAACAAACTACTGATAAGGACACATACTTAGTCTATAGTGAAAGACTTTCCCCAAAGGAACATTTGCAAAGGATCGTGTGAAGGATGAAAATGTAACTAACTTGCATTATGTAATAGGCTACATGGCATGCATTTTACCTTTTGATACATTGCACAAACAAAGAAAATAGTGCTGTGTCATCACTGCTATTTTACGGTACAATCTCTCAAAACATTACTAGCTATCTTGTTTTCCAATGGAAGGGATGTGGGTAGTGACCGTGAGAGCCCTATGATTGCACGGTGCCTGGCAGAGTGGGGGACCAGGAGAGAGCCATTCTGTATGTGGCTAGCTCACAGCTAAATTGGACAAGATTTAGTGCAGGGATGGGCAACTTTTAATCGGGGTGGGGGACAAAGAATCTGAGCTCATCAAGGGGGGTCGCAGTGGATTGCGGGTCGGCGTGGCCATAGTCTTTTGCGGATCCTTAGCAACATTTGTGTCCCTCATGTACATGTCTGTCTCCTCAGTCATCACCCCAGTCCTGCATGCTGTGCAGGTGCTGGAAAGAAGGGGCCTCATCCCTTCTTTAGCCTGAGCCAGGGGAGTGAGGGGCAGGTCTGTGGTCTAGGAGGTATTATCTTACTGCCTCAGAGAATGGCATGTGTGTTATGAGCCTGCCACAGATCGGATGTATGGCTCCTTTGTGCCGTCAGCCCCTTCACTCAGACTGAACCAAAGTGTTCCAAAGGGGATGCTAGATAGAGCTCCCCTCTCTTTGGCCAAATCATTTGGGGGTGAGTTTACTTTCATCAATGACCACTTCTATACAGTAGAGGGTAAGTGTGTGTGTGGTAGATGCTCCCTTACCTGTACCATAGACTCTCAGTCTGTCCTGGCATGCTGAAGCGGTTCCTGTAGTTGGAAAAGTTGCTGTGAAAACAGAATGGGTTCGGCTAATGAGATGCATGGACTTTAGTGTTCCATCTAGGTGCCTTAAATACCTCAGGTGAGATATTTAGTGCCAGAAACCTTAGTTCTAGCATCATGTGGTTCCCTTGTCAGTACTCGTAAATGTCACAGGTGTGACGAATTGGTTGTAATTTTCACCAAGCTGGCATTGGTTGATTGTTTTCCCGTAAAAAAAAACTCTTATTTTGCTTCCAGGCAGCCGGCCCACAGGACACCTGCCTTGGGACTGGGTCGCTTTCAGGGTAGCCTAGTGGTTAGAGCGTTGGACTAGTAGCCAAAAAAAGTTACAAGTTCAAATACCCAGCTGACAAGGTACAAATCTGTCGTTCTGCCCCTGAACAAGGCAGTTAACCCACTGTTCCTAGGCCGTCATTGAAAATAAGAATTTGTTCTTAACTGACTTGCCTAGTTAAATAAAGGTAAAATAAAATAAAATAATTAGGTTTGTGTAATTGACTGAAATTATTACTTTGCATTGGTTTGAACAAAAAGTGGATAATTTATTTGGCTAAATGACTTGAATCTGAACTTAAATAAATTGAACTTGATGTATATTGGAAACCTAAAGTGTATTGTTTGTAAAACTATGCATTGACAAAGTTAAACTGGAATCAAACAACCCCATTGTCTGGTCTTTCACACCACCTGCTCAACCCAGATCTTAGAACCTGTTACTTTGCACTTTGTGACATAAACAAGGCTAATCTTAGACAGCTATTCAGAATACATACTACAGAAAGATTCATTACACAATGACACTGCCATTTTTTGTAGTTGCTAGCCAATCGTGGTCGTTACCTCTCCCACACTCACAATAGCTTTGAGTCACATTCCTCATGGAGATGACCTATCTAGCCAGCTTTGACTACAGAAGTAAAGTATCTGCTTTAAACCTGCATGGAATACAGCCATTTATTACACTAGTCCACTGCTACAGCCAAGGTCTGTAAGTGGTCACCTCTAGAGACAGGACAGGATACGACCAGACGGTATTTCCTACAACGCCACCACCTCTACCGCTGGTCATTTATCAATATTATAGTGCCAGAACCACCAGATCCGGACACACACAGACCGAACCGGTTCCCCTAATGAGACCCAAACCGAGACTTGTGCATTGGAGAGCACCAGTCGCAGGCGTGCTATCCACCCACCCAAACACGTGCCATTTCCTAAATATTTCACTGGGCCAAACCTGTGTTAACAAGCGGCATGCAGAAAGGAAAAGCCTTTCTAGGAAGACGTTCACTAACGACGGCAGGCCAAGCCAAGAGCTAGCTGTCTTTAGGGGTTTACAGATTTGAATTTCACATATAAAACTGGGAGCCAATCTTCCTTCCAGTTGAAGCAGTAGAGTCATTCCACAAAATGACTGTCTTTTGCATCCCTTTGATATTTTAAGTAGAAATTGTGCACCAATATTTCATTTTAAAAGCCTGTTAAAGTATATTAAATAAAGTGCCCTTTAATATAGACTGCATGGAGAATAAAATAAATTAGTTAATTTTTTTATGAATAAAGACTTGCTAAAGTGTTTTTTATTTCCCTCCGTCAACACTAACTTCTAGGAAGATTTTAACCCACTTAACCCCAGCATTTCTCCCTATTTTCACCATTGTAAAGCCCTTGCTACTTTGATGCTTTGACAAAGTCATTTCTGAAGATGATTATTTATTTCTTGTGATTCATTTACATCTGTCCCTCATTTTAAGGTCAACCCTTTCACGTGAACTGAACTCTCGTTTAAATAAAAATAAACATTGAATATGTAGTCAAATCACAGTGTAAAAGCATATTACTTTTTGGGCAATTTACTGGTGTTTTGTGGTGGAAAACTGAGTGGGTCAAGCATAACGCATTAACCCTGTTACCCAAAAACAGGCTAGAAATTTTTTAACAATTTCATTTTTTTTTGTGAAACTTGCATTAAAATGCCCATCCCTGGTTGCACACATGGGGATTTATGGCTGATTTAAGATGAAATCGTCAACCCTGTTACGGTCAACCACGCTACTTTATTTGTCACTTAATAGGCACTTACTATAGTCCTTTTTTAAAATTTAACCTCTTTAGATGGGAAAACATGTTTTTTATTAAGTTGAATATATGCTCTTTATGACAGGACATTAAAATTAGGTGAAATCCAAAGTTTTTTTAAAACCAACTTACACTTCTCAAAAGGCACCGAATTGGTGAAACAACCCAGTAAGGTATGTGGTGAAGTGATGGGGGGGGGTCTGATAGCTCTCCTGGCTTATATAAGAGGCAGACAGGGACAGAGCGGCCCACCTGAGTGAGTATGGATGCTGGAGGTCAGATGACAGGGTTAATGCAAAGTTAGGTAACCAGAGACAGTTCTGGTCAGAGATTTAAAGGAAAGATCAGGATCATAGAGAATCTCTAGTTAATGGGATAAGTCGACCTTGGGGTCAAGATTACATGGTCAAATTCAAAGGTACGATAATAACTCAATAATTGAACGGTCTGTTACAATTGACCAGTCCACCATTTGCAACAGAGATTCTGACATAATCCTTTTCATGCTGTAACATACTTAATCCCAAACCATTCTGGGTGGTTGAGAAAGGAAGCCACAGTGTTGTCCCGCCGTATGCAGAACTGGGCGACGCTGTGAGCAGCAGCATGTCTGAGTCAAAGCTACTTAGTCTGGAGCACAGTCATGGGTTAATTCCCCCATCTTGTGGTGGCTAGGCAGGGAAGCAGCTGACTGTTTGTTGGATGGACACGAGACGCAAGGTCTCCTTATGGGCGGACACCTCTTACCTCATACATAAAACAATATACATTTTAAGAGACCCTGGACAATGAAAATAGAACAGGGGTAATAAAAGCACTTCTATTTGGTCCAATAATATATGGACTTGTTTTGGTATACTGAATGATATATGTGCTTGTCTAAAGGGGAATCATTACAACTTCCTAAAACAGCCGCTCAGAAGTTTTTTTCTCCTCTACACAGTGGAAAAACTGATCAGCTCAATTGAAAATGCTTATTTGTGTCATTCATTTACATTGTGTCCCCGCATTGCCCCCACCCTCTTCTACACTGCTTCTACTCTGTTATTATCTATGCAGTCACTTTAATAGCTCTACCTACATGTACATAATTACCTCGACACCGGTGCACATTGACTCTGTACCGGTACCCCCTGTATATAGCCCCGCTTATCGTTATTTACTGCTGCTCTTTAATTATTTGTTATTATTATCTCTTACTTTTTTAGGGATTTTCTTAACCGCATCGTTGGTTAAGGGCTTGTAAGTAAGCATTTCCCTGTAAGGTCTACACCTGTTGTATTCGGCGCATGTGACAAATACAATCAGTCATAGTTTGTAACTAGAAAGGCTGTTTCCCTTGTGTGATTTATTTTCCCCTAAAATAATATCATGATACAAATTTTAAGGGAAATGATCCACCTTAAACCTTGTCAAATGCAACGTGGATGGACTGATTCATAATCCTAATCAACAGGACTTTCCCCTGCAAGTAAACTGTTTAGAAACCACACATACTAACAAATAAGATCAGCCCTTTCATTTCACTGATGAGTCTGAGCTACAAGATGCCAACCTAATCCTGGCTTTTTGAAACCTTAAAGGAACAATTGCTGTCTGAACATCAATTCACGTCATGGCTCATTGTTTGAAATGGCAACAGTCACTTCCTATTGCCTCAGATGGGCCATTGAACTATAGATTGTGCGGGGGAACAAAGGCGCTCTTGACTGGGGCCTTAGCATCTAATGTGGACATGCTGGCCTCATGCAGCTGGAATGCTGAGGACTCGTGGTCAGCCCGGCTCAATTGCTTTTATCAGGGGTGAAAGTAAACCAGTACGGTCCCATACGGAGTCCTGGCAAAATAAATATTGGGGGTACGGTGTACCGACAAAATCTGAGCCTATTACAAGAATTAAAATGTAAAGAAAACTGTAGGCTTTTAAAAGATTTATCTTGATGTCAGCTGCATGAAAAATGAGCAAAATCCCTTGAAAGCGGGTGGTATACAGTGAACACTCCAACGCTGTGTGGTTCGAGGAGAACACTGACGTTTTTCCAAGGCAGGGATGAATGGCCCGAGACTGACGCACACAGACAGCAGTAGACTCATCAATTCAGTCAAAAAATGTAGGCATAATGATAATCATTGAAATGTACTTTACATTCATCAAATGGCAGGTGCAAATAGCTGGAATTCATTTGTGAGTGTGAGAACGTGCGCAGGTACCCTACATGAGCCTTTGATTATTTGACAATCAGATGAAAACACCCTGAATGGTTGTGTTTATGCCACATTAAAAAGGCAATACATTTTTGTTAAGTTAAATGACAAATCTTTACTATGAGGCCCACAGAGATTCTATATGAAATTCTATGATTAGGCCCATAAAAACAAGTGTGTGCACGTGCTTAGTCGATCCCGTACAGGGAATAAAAATCTACTTTCACCCCTGCTTTTACTGGGTTAAGAAGATATAAATAAAAAGCAGAAGCAACTGCTGAAAATCTTGGTTCTTAAATATTATATACTTTTTATCTAAACAATAAAACATACACATACAAACGACAACATCATACAAACATCATCTACATCACACACTGTCCAAACCCACTAGCACACACCCCCATCGCCAGCATCACTTTCCTCAACATGGCCTGAAACTGCACCATTTTGTTTATCTCCGTAGCCCACGCACTTTCAATATCTAAATAATTTGATTGGTTCTGACAAGCACCACTGAATAAAACAGTGTATCTGATTGAGGGGGACGGTAGGCTTTAGGCTATGTTATCCAAGGTTCGAGGGTACTGCTTTTTGATATCAGGTTCTGATGTCATGTGACAAGGCCAAGAAAAACAGGCTACTGTTAGCAGCTCCTTAAATTAGGCCAGGCAGTAGGCAGACTAGGCACATTCCACCAGGGAAGAGGAGACCAGGCCTGGCCTGGGGATACAAGAAGCATAATCATTATGATGCATGATTAATGTAGATGTTTAACATTCAATCACTTCCTCATGCTAACACACTCACACCTGAAAGCACATTGTCTGCACATCGACTCTGTACGGGTACTTCCTGTATATAGCCATGTTATTTTGACTCGTCATTGTTATTCGCTATTCACTGTGTATTTATTCATCATGTCACACAGACACAGTACATACATATATACAGTACCAGTCAAAAGTTTGGACACACCTTCTCATTCAAGGGTTTTTCTTTAGTTTTCTATTTTCTACATTGTAGAATAATAGTAAAGACATCATAACTATGACATAACACATGCGGAATGATGTAGTAACCAAAAAAGTGTTAAACAAATCAAAGTATATTTTATATTTGAGATTCTTCAAAGTAGCCACCCTTTGCCTTGATGACAGCTTCACACAGTCTTGGCATTCTCTCAACCAGCTTCACCTGGAATGCTTTTCCAACAGTCTTGAAGGAGTTCCCATATATGCTGAGCACTTGTTGGCTGCTTTTCCTTCACTCTGTGGTCCAACTTATCCCAAACCATCTGAATTGGGTTGAGGTCAGGTGATTCTGGAGGCCAGGTCATCTGATGCAGCACTCGATCACTCTTATTCTCGGCAAAATAGCCCTTACAAAGCCTGGAGGTGTGTTGGGTCATTGTCCTGTTGAAAAACAAATGATAGTCCCACTAAGCGCAAACCAGATGGGATGGCGTATCGCTGCAGAATGCTGTGGTAGCCATGCTGGTTAATTGTGCCTATAATTCTAAATAAATTAAAGTGTCACCAGAAAAGCACCCCCATACCATCACACCTCCTCCTCCATGCTTCATGGTTTGAACCACACATGCGGAGATCATCCGTTCACCTACTCGGCGTCTCACAAAAACACAGCGGTTGGAACCAAAAACCTAAAATTTGAACTCATCAGACCAAAGGACAGATATCCACTGGTCTAATGTCCATTACTCATGCTTCTTGGCCTAAGCAAGTCTCTTCTTATTATTGGTGTCTTTTAGTAGTGGTTTCTTTGCAGCAATTCGATCATGAAGGCCTGATTCACGCAGTCTCCTCTGAACAATTGATGTTGAGATGTGTCTGTTACATGAACTCTGTGAAGCATTTATTTGCACTGGTAACTCTAATGAACTTATCCTCTGCAGCAGAGGTAACTCTGGGTCTTCCTTTCCTGTGGCGGTCCTCATGAGAACCAGTTTTATCATAGCGCTTGATGGTTCTTGCGACTGCACTTGAAGAAACTTTCAACTTTCCAAATTGACTGACCTTCATATCTTCAAGTAATGATGGACAGTCATTTATCTTTGCTTATTTTAGCTGTTCTTGCACTAATATGAACTTGCTATTTTACCAAATAGGGCTATTTTCTGTATACCACCCCTATCTTGTCACAAGACAACTGATTGACTCAAATTCTTTAAGGAAAGAAATTCCACTATTTAACAAGGCACACCTGTTAATTGAAATGCATTCCAGGTGAATGAAGGTGAACCTCATGAAGCTGGTTGAGAGAATGCCAAGAGTGTGCAAAGCTCTCATCAAGGCAAAGGGTGGCTACATTGAAGAATCTCAAATATAAAATATATTTAGATTTGTTTAACACTTTTGGTCACGACATGATTCCATGTGTTAATTCATAGTTTTGATGTCTTCACTATTATTCTACAATGAAGAAAAACCCTGTAATGAGTAGGTGTGTCCAACCTTTCGACTGGTACTGTATTATCTTTCTCTCTGCATTGTTGGGAAGGGCCTGTAAGTAAGCATTTCACTGTTAGTCTACACCTGTTGTTTACGAAGCACGTGACAACTACAATTGTTTTTGAAACAGACACGCACACACGGTACAGGATATGACACTAAATGGCTGAGCCTGTAAATCCCTGGCCTTTTAGTGCAGCCCTCTCACTGAGCTGATAGCCTAGACTAAGATCCCCAGGACTAAAGCTCTGGTATTCACCCCAATAACCAGGGGGCAACAAGATTGTCCATCAAGGACAGGGTTGTACTGAGCATGATGAGAGTGGAGTATTTAAACTAAACTTGGTCAATAATATACAGTAGCCTGTTGTTTTCTGAGCTGCACAGAAATAACATTACAGACCAGTAGACTTTGTCTGCGAGTCATTGTGTAGTAAATAAACAAAAACAACATTTCAGTGAGTTTCTGTCAGTAGTTTCTGTTGGCCTAGATGCAAGATAGGAAACTGATGTCTCAGTCAGTGTTTATTTTGGACAAGGTTTACTTGTTTAGTTATCGGTGGTTCTTGAAACACCTCCAGACCTTAGAAGAAGAAATAGTTCCCATCTGTTCTAATGGCACAGCGGAGTTGACCAAAGTGTTTTCTATAGTGGAAAAGCTATGGTTGCTCCACTCTGACCAAAAAGTTGTTTTTCGGAGCTTCTACCCTTGCCTCACAGTACAGTACAGTAGCACATTATGGATATCAAGTCTGGGGAGGTCTGGCAGTCTGTCTCACCAATATGAAATACAGCATGTACCGAGTATTTTTCCCAAACCATTTAATAATAGCATTGATTAGATGTGACCTGTACAGAATGCACCAAAATATGTACCAGGAGCAGAAAACATTGGCTAATGGTGAGCAGAAAATAAGCCGACTGCTACCATGTTGACTCACTGTTTATGAAGAGTAGAAACTGTTCATAACACTGTCAGTTTTAATCATCAGTTTAACACTAAATGACTGGTGCATGTGTGTGTGTGCATGTGCGTGGGTGTGAAAGAGAAACAGAGAGAAGTAAATAATTAAAGGGGGTCATAAGGTTCTACTCATGACAGACAAGCAGAGAGCAAGAGAGGGAGAGAGAGAGAGGAGTAAGTAAATAAGTAAAAGGGGGTCATGATAAGGTCCTACTCACTATTCAGCCTCGTGGTTCCCAGGACAGGTCATATAGGGCACGTAGGCAGCTATGGACTGGATCTGACGCATGAACTCATCTCCAATCCTGCCGTTGTCCTGAAACAATTAGATTTAGTCAATTACCACAGCATAACAAACCGTTTCAGTGGTAATTAAACCTGATATAATAAGGCTGACAGGATACAAGTAAAAAGCACATTAAACGATCTAAAGCCAAAGTACTGTAAATCAATTTTCCAGACAGCTTCAGGAATGTTCCATTTGCATACCAAACAAAACCCCAATGAAACTAGAACCATTGATTTCACAACTATTCTAATGGTGGCAATTGAGCTTATGAACACACTGTGGTGGATGGCATGGTAATCTTCTGATTTTCAGTTGCCATTGCCCTTAATGAGCTTTCAGAAAGAATTTCTATTTATAATATCAAGGAAGCCGCGGAACAGAGTTCGACATTCCAACTCAAACTCAGCATGAATTGCGGCAATTAATTTTTATGGTTGTCTGCTCATAATGTCCAGCATTTTTCTCCATATTTGAGAAAAGTATGAAAGGAACAACATAACCAACATTGCTATTTAATTTTAGGGAAACAGCAGCAGCTGATGTATGCCATTGGTGATTAATAGATGTCATAGTATTTATGAAGGGCACTGTGAGACTGGCCAGTTCAGTTTGGGGAAAACATGGCCTCTTCTACATTAGCTAGTTGTCTCGGCTGAAAAGAGCCCTGCTGTTGTACTTCATGGGTTACTTCAGTGTTATGCCCCTAATTCCAGTCTTTCAGCACAGGATTAAGGCATTTCACAGCTATGCAGCTCATTACAGCAGCGTGTCTTAACCATGGCCCAGGCATGATCTGCTGATGAATAGTAATGGGACACTAGGGATAAGACTGAGCAGGGTTAGAGTAGCTCTATCTCATCTGTCATCATGGATCTAGCCAGACACCCAGATGGGCTTAAGAGGTCTAGCCTCATGCTGACATAATCCACTTTCATATCTTACCCTGAGGGTACCATAAACTTTGAGTGTGCCCCCTTATGCCCATAGTTTAACTTCATGAAAATCTCATGAAAAAGTCCTTAACATAAATGGTATGTGTATCATTCTACCAGCTGACCAGTGATGGATGTTGTAACGTGTGTATGTGCAGGAAACAAAAATATGTAGATATTTTACCTCATGCATGTCATATGCAAAGTCCCCTAGAAAACACAAAACCATATATTGGTCATGCATCACCTCTCCAAAGTGTGCTCCATCTTACACCAAAAGTAAAACACAATGTTATACCACTGTGATTCAAGTTATTATGTAGTTAGGATCAACAATTGTCAACATTGATAAGGTTATTCACTTAAGGCAATCAGTTGGGAGTTTAACCACTTACCAACGTGTAGGATGACATCATACATCCCGACCTGGGTCTCTTTTTGCAGTCTGGCCAGAGACTGAGGGTTCTCATTGCCCATGTCCCCATAGACGGCAAACCTGGGACTCCAGCTAGTGCTCTCATTCAGAGCAGTAAAGGAGAATACATCACTCCAGCCAGCCTCACTGCCACAGTGGTACACTGCAGTCAACACAGGGAAGACATCACTCCCCTATAAATACTATGATGATGACAGGCCACAGACTGAATGTGACAGGCAACAGACATATCCTAAATACATCATGCTAGTTCTATTAACATGAAAACCTACCATAAGCAGAGGCAGGTCTCAGATCAGTGAGAGTGACCCTGTGGATGTACATCTTCCTCCCCTCTGATCCTCCATCCACAAACAGAGTAGCTTTGCCCTTGGCTGTCAGCTCAAACAGCCGTCCGCCCCACAGGCCGTACTCCACGGTGCTCTCCTCCGTCTCATTGAATGTGGTCCAGGTGATCTCCATAGAGCCAGGGAACCCTAGGGAGAAAAGCCCCAAAGTTATCCAGCCAGATCAGGCTGCTCACCTTGCCCACCTGGAGAGAGTTACAGCCATGGATACTTACTGATCCACTTACGTAAGCTGGGAGAAACTAGCTCAAAAGGCTGATTGTTCAATAGCTCACAGAGCTTGACTTTATATTTTTTTTTACCACTTGTTCAAAAGCTCAAGTCACTTGACAGTTCTGGGACGACAGATGCAAAATTCATACAACCACAGCAGATTACATGTTTTAATTATTTTTAAGTAATGAGGCTGATGCAACCGATTAGACCGTTGATAAGGTTTTATTACTTCATATTATAAGCTCAGCAATGCTCACGTGGCTTTAAGTTACATGCGAATGTACCAAAATGCAGTTAGTGGGAAAACACTGTTCTCAGAAGTGTACCACATGCATGAGCGCTTTCATGTGACATAGATTAAAATATCAGTACAAAATGAAGAGAGAGGGGAGATCTAAAGATGCATCAACCAGGCAGGGTTACTAACATCACTAGGATTATGCCTTTGGCTGCTGGACAATAAAATAAAGTTGATTTGAAAACCAACAGAACTTGAGAAAAATGCTGGTTTCAATGGCATATTAAGTGTTTATAAAATCATTTTCTCAACATTTCTATGGTCATATTTTGGTTAGGCTACTTTGAAACAAGGTAAGACAACCATAAAATGGCATAAAACATCCAGGTTTTAAACAATTACGTTTATGGTTAAATAGCTTCTGCTCAGATTCAAGGTGGGTGATGTGCGGTGTGATGTGCGGTGCGCAACAGGCTCTGCCCTTCACTCTACGCTCTCTTGATAATTTGATCCGAATGAACCATGACTCGAGTATGTCGACAGAATCAAGTCTTTAGACCGGGAATTAGCAACTTTGTGTGTGGGACACAAAAAAATCTGAATTCATACACCGCCCCCCCAGGTACCACATTCATACACCGCCCCCCAGGTACCACATTCATACACCGCCCCCCCAGGTACCACATTCATACACCGCGCCCCAGGTACCACATTCATACACCGCCCCCCAGGTACCACATTCATACACCGCCCCCCAGGTACCACATTCATACACCGCCCCCCAGGTACCACATTCATACACAGCCCCCCAGGTACCACATTCATACACCGCCCCCCCAGGTACCACATTCATACACCACCCCCCAGGTACCACATTCATACACCGCCCCCCAGGTTAAAGCCTGGACATATATATAGATGTTTATATTAAAGATGAATGGAAACAGATCAAAGACCTACCTGCATAGGAAATGTGCACCTGCTCAGGCTGGGTCCCAATGGGAGGAACACTAAGCACTAGCAGGGGTGCCAAGCTCAACGCAATGAACACAGCACCAACAACAGACACCATCTTTGCTCTGTCTGGTCTACTTCTGCACAGTCCTGAGGGGAAAGGAAAGGTGCAATTCACACAGTAGGAAGTGGATACCAGTAATATACTGCTGTGTCTGCAGTCCCATGACTTTTGTTGCCCTCTCATACAATGTCACATGATGTCATAAAAAACATGTAGGCTAGTTAAACTCAATAGACTCTGCTTCCCTTAAATGAAACCCAGCCTTTCAGGATACAAATTGTCTCAATTAGGCTACAGAAAACTGTGCCAGATACATGTTCTTCTACAGTTGTGCTAGTGTACTGCAGAGTCAGCCAGTCAGTCAGTGTGTCTCTGATGAGGAAATCAGAATCAGTTGACCAAACTGATGAAACAGCAGCCAAACCTGTGAAGTCAGCAAATGCAGTGTGGCAAGGCATGATGAGTCAATAAAAGCAGTTGATGTTGTTTGCGATTGTAGATGTGTGCTCATTTAAAGGACAAGTCATTCGCTTTGAGTTAATCTATTCTTGCATTGGCGTTCTAACTGATGAGAACTGAATCACTTTATGATTGCCTCCCCCATAAAATTATACAAGCCATAACATGTTATTAAAAACGTCAACTATGATTCTCTTTTAAAACAGTATGTTAGAGAGAAGCAGTGAAAGATCCAATCTACTATGAGAACAAGATAAACCTAAAAGTGATCGAAAATAGATGATTCATTCTGTATTTAAAGCAATTAAGATTTCTATTTTGAAATCGAATGCACTGAGCACATTGAACACTAGGGGGTCGACAACAATAATCCAGTATGCCTATTGTACATTTACCGCGTTTATGAATCCCAATAACGTCCACCAGCCAATCTGAGCCTGGGGACGAGGTTAATGAATCCCCAACAAAGTCTCTGGTCACAGTTCAGGAAAGGAACCGGGGCTTCGTTTGGGTTAAGAAACCAAGCTGAAAAGGATAGTAAAACCAGCCTCATTAGATCGGAATATATGACTTCTTAATATGACTTCTTAGAAAGTACATCAACACCGACAGGTAACGTTAGGTGATTGCAGCATTAGTAAGGTAGCTAACTAGTAGAGTAGGTTAGATCGAGGAAGTGTTAGTACAAGCCACGTTATATGTGCTCATCGTCTGTAGCTATCCTTCAACATTATACTGCTGCCTCGAGCTCTTTGTCAGCTGTGCTGCTGCTGCTGTCAACAGCTAACGCAACTAGCAGACAGCAGCCAATGCTAACTGCAATGCTGGGTTCACTGGATGATAACTGTAAAACAGATATGTATCGTGATAATTGCAAGTGTACAGTAGCTTCCTATAAATTGAAATGCGCAAAATAACCAAACGTGACAAAAATACATTAGCTAGACAGACAAAGTTGCCCTCACCTTTTCTGGCTACGTCATTATTCAAAATAACAACAATGTGCCCGCGAAGAATTGTGGGTAAAACCAGTTTACCCAGCTTGTGTGAAATCATTACTTCAAATAGTTGCAAAATGTTCCGTTTTGCAACGAAAATGTGCGTTTATGTTGGACAGATTCAGGTAGTTCCCTCCCTGTTTGCTGAACCTGTCTAATAGATAACAGCTTGGAGTAATGATTACACTGCTGCTTTCCCTATATAGTGTATGTAGGGCCACAGACAATCCTAGGAATAATTTAGCTTTAAATGTATGTGTATGTTCAATGTGGTGTGATTCAGGTTCCCACTCGGCCGTCAGTCCTTCAATCCGTTATTGTACAGACAGCTGTACTTTCTCTCTCACTGTAGGTATTCCCAGAGCCATTTACAGTGCTTAGTGTGTGTGTGAGGAGTTTTGATGTACATTGATTGAAAATAATGTGTACTTTTTGCCTCATGAGCATAGTTCAACTGTTGTACACCAACAGAACCAACCAACCATTGTATTACTCCCGTGTTTGTAAACAAAGTAAATGTAAACAAATAGTATATAGCCTCAACACATGGTTAAAACTGATATCATAGATGGATCCATAGCTCTGCCTATGAATTTGAAAGTGATTACATTTCTCCAGCCCCATCCTTCAGCTTTTCTACTGATACAGAGGCTGGGAGTTGGCTTTGTTATTGTTAACTGCTGATTGCCACTTTAATGAAATCTTGAACTGGAACAACCCTCATACCTTTTGTCATTGCTTCATATAAGTGATGATTGAATCTAGTATGTCTGAGTATTCAACCATGTCTTTGTTTCATAGACGTCTGGCAGGTCGTTCAAGGAACAACCCTGGAAGACTGAAGGGAGTTGTGTCGTGTACTGTAAGTGGACGACCCACCATCTCACTATCATTCGGAGGAAGCAGCGATCCCACAGGGAGGACTTATGATGTGGCCAACAAGGAGAACGAAATGGCCTGTGTGCAGAGCATGTAAGAGATCGTCTACATGGACCCATGGGAGTTTCCACCCACTGCCTATCATACTAACAAGACTGACGAGGCTGGTTCAAAAGACGATGACTACTTCACAGAGGTGTGAAATATCAGTAGTCTGTTTGCCTGAAGGGTTGATTGTCTCATCATCGTGATATGCTTGGTGTCATAAATATTTGAATGTATTCCACCTCCGGTGTTCTGCTTTCCACAATACATAGCTGCTCTTTGGAAGAAATCTGAGACTAAATCTAGCCTTGACCCTGTGACGAAGAAATGTTGGAGAACTGCTTACATATTTTTTAAGGTACAGTAGAACTTGTCAAGATTGAAATATCGGAGGTTTTATTGGTCCAAAGTTTTGCTTCTATAATATCATATCTCTTTTGTCCTACAGGATCAAAGACACTTGTAAGTAATAACAAAAAGGTACATTTCTAATGTTTTTTTCCTGGTAAAAAAACAATGATTACAATTTACGTTTAATGCCATTTATGTATTATTTATCTAATCTTTCCCCGATAGTCTTGACGATGAGTCAGAGTCATCCAGTGTTTCCATTGGCTGTTGTGTTGACCTTTACCTTCTAGTGAAAAAGGTCCTCACTAGTCCATATGAAGAGTGAGTACCACTGTTAATGACACACTATCCATTACAAATTCTTGATAATCCAACCAAACTGATCCCATGCTGTCTTGCAGCTACCTGGTAGTTGGTTAACGATGGGTACAGTCAGTGTTGAAACATTGGTGGCCAGAGCTCTCAACAAGTCGAGGTACTAACACTCAATCTATGGATAGTAGGTTTTAACAGAAAATATATGGCAATCTATCGTAAATTTGGTAATTTATCCTTGAATAACTTTTAAAAAATGTATTCATATACAGTATTAATTTATTATGTCTGTGTCCATATTTTCCATGAGTTTAGTAGATAGACCATACATAGTTCAAGAGAAAATAGCTTAATTAGTGATAAAAGCATAAAGACATTATTTTCAATCAACTCTGCAACTCTTCCAACATTTACTTTTTTCCAAACTGCCACCAGTTTGATGCCAAAACAGTTCCTAGTAATATACCCTCCCTTTGCAACACTATTTAAAATACATGATCATTTGAACATAAGTACAAATAGTGTTTGTGATGTATGTGACATTCGTTCCTGTTTTTCAGGCTATAGACTCTTACCTGTTTCAGTTGCCATGCTTGCAATGGTGGCCCATGTCAAGCTCAAGTCCTGATGACTTTGTTTCCAAATTCCCATTGTGAAACAACTCACAAGAACCAAATGGACTTGTGACTCAATGAACTGCACTACTTGAAGTGTTATGCTTGGAAAAACATAACCTAGTTCATTTGAGGGCTGCTAAAGAGTGTCTATCTGACTCAGAGAGACACTCCAGACAATGATTGTGCCTAATTCTTTTTAATGGCACAGTGCAGTCAAACAGGATTTCCCTGTGTTTTATATACTGTATATTTCCACGCTATGAGGTTGGAATAATAATGTGAAATTGTGGAAATTATAATAATGCCCTTTTAGTGTAAGAGCTGTTTGAAAAGATTGACATTTCTGACTTTTAGTGAGATGGGGTTTTGGTCTTCCATGGTACTATCACCATGTAGTAAATTAGTTAATAGACCAATGAGAAAGAGAATTCCAAACATCTCTGCCAATGACAGTTAATTTCCACTCCAACCACTCCCAGAAAGTCCTAGCAAAGTTCTTGATGAAAGTAATTGCTCTTTGCTAAGAAGCTATTTTTGTTTCTTTTTGACCATTTTAATTGAAAACAATCACAGTAAAAGTACTTAGTTGTTGCCCATAAGTGATTTGATATTGAGCTAAAAATGGCTGCATTGGGTCTTTAAAGCCTTTTCATTGAATTAGAATTTGATATGACCACAATGCTATCATGATTTCATCTCAACGGCACAACATTGATCCAAAGGATGAAAGTGCATAGAACTGTCTGGTTACAGTAGTGAACCATTTGAAGTTGTATTTAGTTCATTAAAATGGTACTTAAACTTGTTTTATTGTAAACAAATAAATGACTTAGATATAAAAATGTCAGCCATAAAATGTTATCCTGTGTGGCTCAGTTGTTAGAACATGGCACTTGCAACGCCAGGGTTGTGGGTTTGATTCCCATGTGGGAACGGTACAGAAACAAAGTATGAAAATACATTTTTCAAAATCAAATCAAATTGTATTAGTCACATGCGCCCAAATACAACAACCTTACAGTGAAATGCTTACTTATGAGCCCCTAACCGACAGTGCAGTTTAAAAAAATCTGGATAAGAGATAAAAGTAACAAGTAATTAAAGAGCAGCAGTAAAAAATAACAATATATACAGGGGGTACCGGTACAGAGTCAATGTGTGGGGGCACCGGTTAGTTGAGGTAGTATGTACATGTAGGTTGAGTTATTAAAGTGACTATGCAACATGACAACAGAGGGGGGGGGGGCTATTGAAATATTCCAAGCCCTAGTTAGAGCCCATAACAAGGACCCAGAGTATAAATAATGCCTGGAGTTTTCCGTGGTCAGGTCACATGGTTAGAAAATATTCCTGGCCCTATTCATAAGGTACATCTACAGTATGTGTTGTGTTAGTGCACAGGTCCTCCAGACATAGTTTAAATTCACTGTTTGAATCATCATGAAGATAAGTTGTTTAGGCATTATCATTTATGGCGCTTTGTTTATGACTATCTTTGTATATTAAAACAAATAGCTGTAAAATACCTCTTTGCATAACAGGGACATGGTGATACAGTATTTGTGAGGATGGGGGAACACATTTAGGGGATGCCAGTTTTAAAAGTTGTCTTGTTTGTTGTTCTACTTGATCAGCTAAAACAGACATTGCAACACCAAGACAAAGGTTACAATCGCTTCTTCCCAGCAGTGGAGGAAGTGTTCAGAAGGTGAGATATTAGGCAACCATCCCACTTGACACAGATATGTTGAAGGTTGCTTTAACCCATGGTGTTTCCTATTGTGACGTGAAGCTGAGGCTGAAGTCCAGTCGTGACTGGCCTGTAGAGGCTGTGTGGAAGGGACTGCACCTCAGTGGACTGGTTGGCAGCCTGGGTGGCCTTGTTTGTTCTCTCTGTCTCTCTCTCTCTCTCTCTCTCTCTCTCTCTCTCTCTCTGTCTCTCTCTCTCTCTCTCTCTCTCTCTCTCTCTCTCTCCCCCATATAGTGCTATCAAAGTACAATGTGTGTATAACGGTTTATGGTCACAGAGCGCAGCACACAAACACACACAGTGGAACAGTAACAGTGAAGGTAAGTGTTCATTCTTTACAACATTTCAGTAAGGTTCTTAAAGTACCTGTTCTATACATTGTATTCAAAAATGACAGATTTTTGTCCAAGTATGAAATTGTCAAATACATGTATCTCTTGAATGGGCGTAACACAATTGTTAGAGAAATTGCATTACCACTCTGTATGTATGGTCAATTGAATCCACATGTCTGTTTACCCTGAAGGAACTTCCCGTTAGAAGATGCAGAGTTTTGGGACATGGACAGTAGCAGTAGCACTGGTGATCAGTCTGATGGGAGTACACACTAAACACCTGGTAGCTGAGAACACCCATCTCCTGACCTCTGAAGAGCACAAGATGGTCCTCAACCAGGGAATGAAAGGTAGGGATGACAATACTGTATTATTAGTAATGGAATGGAATTACCAACATAATGTAGAAATGGATTCTACAGTAGGACTTATGGCTGTTTCTGTAGTTGTCATGTGTCGTTTCAGTGGGATTTAATGTGGGCTTCAAATTGTATTAATAGCCTTATGTGTGGTGCTTGAAGTATCATATCTTTGCTGATAGACAAACCCGTTTGTTTTGAGTCTCTGTAATTCTGGAGGTAGTTCAAATGCAAAAGCCTAGACCGAATTACTTACTGACCCTTCTATACTTCATACTTGACAACTGTGTTCCTTATAAACTTCTTTCACATTTCTTACCTGCTGCTGAGAACAGTAGTGTATTGTAGTGACACACTTTTGTCAGACTAAACAGCAGAGATGCTATGTTAGAGCATCAAGGTTTGACTATGCTTGTCATGGACACGGTGAAATCCCATGGATTATGAAACTGCCAACAGTCATGAAGATTAGCCCATTGATGATAAGACAGGGAGTGGCAGGTTAATCATCATGGTCCGTCATCATACAATACCTTGAATAGGTGTACACAATGATTAGAAAAATAAATCCAGATTATTTGCTTTGATTTAATCAACTTGATCTCATGTTACTCGTCAACTCTTTGTGTAATTTGCGTATTGTGGGTGTTAATTCAGTTTGTTGCTCTTTCACCCTTCAGAGTACCCCAGGGATTGCTATGAGATGTTGATGGGTTCAGGGGGTCAGGCCAGAGATGGAGTGTACTTGATTCAGCCAGCTGACTACCCCATCCTGGCCTACTGTGCCATGCAAGATGGTGGTTGGACCGTAGTGCAGCACATCACGGTTAACAGCAGCGTGGACTTCGACCGCACCTGGGTCGAATACAAGCAGGGTTTCGGGATGCTGAATGGTGACCACTGGCTGGGGAACGAACACCTCCACCATCTCACCCGAGGGCCAGGACGCTACAAGCTGGGGGTCAAGCTGGTTGACAAAGATGCCGTCGCCAAGATTGGCGAGTATGACCCTTTCATGGTGGAGGACGAGCGGTCTGGGTTCAGGCTGCGTCTTGGTCTGTTCCAGGGCTCTGCCTTAGACGCTCTCACCCAGGACACAGAGAACTACCTGCATGACAACCAGAGGTTTACCACCAAGGACCGAGACAATGACAACTACTTCCAAAACTGTGCTAAGCTGGAGTTCCAGGGTGTGGCGGGAGGGGGCTGGTGGTACGACGCCTGTGCTGGGGCCAACCTCAACCGCAGGAACGTGATCTACTGGCAGAAGGACTGCAACAAAGAGCACCTGTGTAAATACGCCTGGATGATGGTAAAGCCCTCAGACACAGTAAAGGTGGTCCACACTGGGGACTGTAAGAAGGATGAACTGTGAGTCTGTTGTCTGGAGATTAGGTTGATCCATACCATCTGTGGTTATTCTAACGCAGTGGTTCTCAAAACATTGTTTATGTAATAGAGACAATAGTTCAACACATTTAATTCAGAAATACATAGAGACATATGATCACAAAATGCTGTAAAGGAAACAGTTCAGTATCAACTGATTTGTCACACTTTTTTTTTAAGTAAAAAAAAAAAAGCTATAGTTATTTTGGGGACTTCATACACTTAAATCTCTCCCTCTACCTTTCCCCCAAAACTGTATGTCTAAATGATCACAGACCACATTTTGTGGCCATTATATCATAGCTTATTACACATGTAAAACCACTTTTTCTGTATTTATTTACTCACCTAATATCACTGAACGAATGTGTTGGTTGTTGGCACAAAAAACAAGATATACTGGATGAAAATAAGATTCAATCCAGTAAGTTTACAGTAGATTTTCTGATGACACATTTGATTAAATAACTAGATTTTAAGGTTTTTTGATTGTTCTGGTCAATTGAAATTCTGTAAATGTAATGTCTAGCAATGGGGACATGAGAATTATACAGCACAGAATGACCAAAACAAAAGCCTGTCTCCTGAGTACAGACAGATGTTAAACACATTCTAATTAATACATGACACAGAACAGTGCAAGAATCAAAGCCTACGGTCTCCCACTCTGTATGGATGTAAATGTTGAGGGCTGTCACTGTACTGAGTGACTTATAGTGACCCTGGACAGATTAAATCACTCCCTGATATGATCCCATGCTTAGGCCTGAACTGAACCCACTATGATTGATTAAAGGCTAATCCTTATCTGACAAGTAATTTGTCAGGTGTATACTTTATGCGGAAGTGTCCCATAAACTATTGCATGAAATCACGTGTTTTACACAGTTTATGTGCAGATTAAAGCTGCTGAGTTGAGAGTAAGACTAATTGTTAAATAGAATTTGATATCGCAAACTCAGCATTTACTTTAATCAAATCTCTTCCCCTCTGTTTCTGTGGTGTCTGGATTCATTTGGATTGAGGGATGAATACATGTGTACTGTATATGTGCTTGTGTATTGGTGGAAAGATTGGCTGTTGAATGTTTGATTATTAGTATCTGACAAAAGTCAATGGTACATGTGAACAAGGCTTTTGATGATCAGAGTGTACAATCATTTGTTATCCAGCTCACTCTGAAATCAAGTCAAGAACTGTGATAGCCCTTAAAATAAACACAATGTAGTCTAACATAATGCCTAGAAAACATTCACAACATGTTTTTCTATGAAATATCTCTAACTTTTTTGTGCATGTTGGGTTATTTTTTTATATTTACATGTTCAATGATGTATTGGTGTACAGTATCAGCATTTGGGGCAAGATTATCAAACACTTCTGAATTCCTTGTAGTGAGCAGTGATCAAGGTATTGATTAAAGAACAATACCATTGACAAACTAGAGTCTTGTCTCTAACCTTTGCACCTTTGACACACCCTACTTGTAGACATAACTCAAATACTGACAGAAATATTTCCACATCTATCGAGTCATATAGTCTTGATACTCGTCCTCTAAAAGGAAGGTGTGAATGGCTCATGTTAGCTTGCTGCTCACTACAGGGTTTTGCCCGTACCAGTAAAGTTTCTCTTCCACTCTCTTCTTCTTCCACTGACAGAGCAGCAGCATGCGGAAGGTCTTCTGGAAGGTCTTGTTACAGAGGGCGTAGCACATTGGGTTGACTGTACTGTTGACATAGCACAGCCAGTAGCCCAGGTGCCAGAGAGACACAGGGATGCAGTCAGAGCAGAAGGTGGAGATGAGCACCATGATGTTGTATGGTGTCCATGTCAGGATAAAGGCCAGCAGGATAGCACTGAGAGTCTGGGCAGCCTTCCTCTCCTTAATCAGCACCATCCTCTTCCTCTTGGTCAGCTGGATCTTCAGAGTGGTGTCTATTGGCTTGGAGGAGGAGGTGGAGGGTGGGGCACTCATAGAGTCAGCTGAAGAGAAAGATGATGGGGCCATGTTAGTGTCCCCATTCTTGCTCTGCTGGGCACCACTGCTAGTGTCTTTGGGAACTGGTTTAAACTTGTAGGACACACACTTCTTGCTCTTCTGGGAGTTGGTCTTTGGTGGCGTGTGGAAGAAGTTGTTCTCCTCATAACTGCTGAGCTGTTCTTTATCACAGCCCGCTGCACCCGTGCTCTGCCTACACTCCTGGCAGGTGGGCTGAAAGGCCCCCGGGGACACGGGCCGCTCCTCGTCCTCCGAGGAGGCATAGCTGTTGAAGGTGGTCAGCTGGTCTGTCTTGGACCACTCGTCGTTGGTGGCTGCTGCTGATTTGGCTGCATTGCTCCTGTTGGAGGAGGACCAGGAGGCCTGGGTTCTGTCCCGGGAGGCAGAGCTGAGCTGCTTGCAGTTGAAGCAGGATCTAATGATGGTTTTCTGGGGTTTGGTGACACCAGTGTCTGTGGAACTGTTGATGCCCTGGAGCTCAGCGAGGTCCTTGGTGCGACGTTCCGTCTCCTTGTAGATCCGACAGTACAGGATGGTCATGATTGACACTGGGATGTAAAATGCAGCAATGGCTGTCCCAAATGTTATCACTGGCTCCGAGAAGAACTGGATCTGACACTGCCTTTCAGGGACTGTCCTTTTCCCCACAAAATACTGCCAGCACAGTATGGGAGGGGCCCACAGGATGAGGGACACCAGCCAGGCCATGCCTATCATGACCCCAGCCCGTTTGGGGGTGCGCTTGGCTCTGTAGGTCAGGGGTCTGGTGATGGAGAAGTACCGGTCAAAACTGATTACCAGCAGGTTCATCACTGACGCATTACTGGCCACGTAGTCCAAAGCCAACCAGAGGTCACAAGCCACACTCCCCAGTGCCCAGTATCCCATCAGTATGTAGGAGGTGTAGAGGTTCATAGAGAACACACCTATAATGAGGTCAGCTACAGCCAAACTCAGCAGATAGTAGTTGTTGACTGTCTTCAGCTGGCTGTTTACCTTAAACGACAGCATCACCAGGACGTTCCCCACTATCGTAATCAGGCTCACGATGGCCGACACAGTTGCTATGGTTATGACCTCCCATAGACTGTGTGTGACAGGGTGGATGTCTGATGCATTGCCATTTATGGATAAGTTCTGTATTCCCCCACCTTCCATGTTGTTTCTCTAACGTTGTCCTTATTGTGGTATGAGTGGTATGGCTATGAGAGAGTAATCTGTTGGGTATGCCATCTTGAGTAGGCTATCCTAGAAAGAAGAACAAATAAAGTGAGTTAATAAAATAACAAATGCAGTTTACAAGTGATCTTTTCATGCAAAGTCAAACTCCATGTACAGTATGTAAAATAAAGGGTAGTGCCATAAATAGTCACTAGATGGCAGTAATAATCAACAATCATCCCCATGTGAGTCTAGTAGTAAGTAGCGCAGCAAGGCTCACACTGGCCACATATGGGGTCCATTCACCTTGCAAAACATCTTGTCTAGACAGTTTAAGACCTCAATGTAAATAATGTGATAACAGCACCTAAAAAGTATGCATGTTTGTGCTGTGTCATATTAAAGTGTATTATTCTATTTTTGCTGCAAAAAAAGCTCAGGTAGAGCTGTGTCACACATGAATGTCTGTATGAACATTTTAGGGCCATTAGGTCATATAAGCACTCAGGTCTCTTTTGCTATAGTTCTTGTGTGTTCATCTAGTATGTAAAGATATGTGTGTCTGTATTGAGGTCTCTCACAGACAGTTTGTTACACTACAGAGGTACATTAGCAGACAAAGAGGCTTAGCAGTTTGACACATGGGTCATTATAGGCAGTCTAGCCAAATGACACTTTTTAAATCCAGGTCATTAAAATAACTTGTCCGTTGCTCATCAATATCAGCAAGCATGTTTCTTGTCTGTATTAAATGGATATAGATGTCACAGTATTATCTCAGTGGCTCTCTGTAACCAGGGTGACAATGAAGTGATTGCTTCTGATTCTGAATGACGAACACTGATATCAGTGGAGCTAAATAAAATGTGCTTAAGCTTTGTACTGATGGAACAATCAACAAACAGACAAAAGATGACCATGACATTTCTGTCCCAGAGGTTGTTTGAATTGTCTGGCGAGGCGGTGGTTTTATCAGGGGTTTTCTCTGCCTCCTGGCTGAGTTTATCCAGCTGAAGAAGAGCAGCATCCCAGTTCTTGGGACACGTAGTACGCCATATGTACTGACCGGGATTGATAAAACACCATTAAACCTGGGCCTTTGCAGTTTCTCCACACACCTTTATGAGATGAATCCACCTCAGATCATTATGGCGGTGCTAAATCCCAAGGTCTTGGTCTCTATATTTCTATCTGTTTTCCTGGCTTCAGCCTCTCCGCTCCGCTTCTGAATGGACTGACTGTTTATTTCAATGTCAAGACTGTTATGGTTTGTGATTAAGTAGATTGTAGATTAGCAACAAAATACAGGCTACCAGGCTACCAGAATTGTCCTTTACACTTAACACTTTTTCTCCAAAGTGACCTACAGATTCTGAAGTGTCATATGTCAAATGGCCTCCATGGTAATTGAACATGCAACCTTGGATTCGATTCTAACCAATTGGGTTAAAACAGAGGCCTACATCTAGCCCTGGAGACAGGAACTTCAAGTGCTCATTTCAGCGTTGCCCATTTCTTCCCGGCAGGTTATTCAGTGTAATGATCATGAACTCAGGCATTATGTCAATGGAACAGCACCCTTAGAGACGTTGGAATGAAATATTGATTGGAGTGATTGCTATCATTTATTCTTCCTGTGTTTCTCTGTCACATCTGACAGCAATCGTTTCTCCTTTCATTTCATTTTGTTCTTGACAATACTGCAGGGAGGAAAAGAAAACCACATCTCTAATAATATTGAGATGAAGAAATGGTGTTGTTAAGAGAGATGTGAGCAACATTTAGTGAGTCATATTTGATCTAAACTGTGTATACCAAACATTAGGAACACCTTCCAGTTGAGTGTGAAAAACACACCAACGTTGCAGTTCTTGACACAAACCGGTGTGCCTGGCACCTACTACCATAGCCCGTTCAAAGGCACTTCAATCTTTTGTCTCGCCCATTCACCCTCTGAATGGCACACATACACAATCCATGTCTCAATTGTTTCCAGGCTTAAAAATCATTGTTTAACCTGCCTCCTCCCCTTCATCTACACTGTTTGAAGTTACATCAAGAAGGATCATAGCTTTCACCTGGATTCACCTGGTCAGTCTATGTAATGGAAAGAGCAGGTGTTCTTAGTGTTTGTATACTCAGTGTATAGGGTTGACTGTGTCTACTACCATGTAAATACATCTAATGGGAGATCAGGATGGTAGCGTTTTTAGCATGTGCCATTGCCAACCTGTGCCTTTGTTTGAAACCTGTGTCTCTGTGCTACCATGAGCCTAAGTATGCAATGTCCCAGGTCATCTCATTGCTAACCTAGTGTTTCTGGAGAACTTCCAACATGGATAATGTCCATTTTGTTGAGAGGGGATGAAGGTGGCATCACAGATGCTGAGTTTAGGGCCTTGTTAAATGGATATCCACTGTACACCTTGTTCATGATACAGTAATGGAAGGATTCCCATTTATCATCCATAAAGTCGACACTTGCTTAGTCGTTCCCTTCCTCAAAACATCTGCATCATCAGTCTACTGAGAGATCTTTGTGTCATACACCAGATGCTCTTCAAATACATTTTGAGTCCTGCCGTAAGTTGTAACAATGGAAACATTGACAGTTCATTACATAAGACGCAGTATGGTGTGCGATATCTTGCTTAACTTGCTGTCTCAATTTTAGGTTTGCTGTCTCAGTATAACTATTATGATAGACTATCACATCCTCCATTTCTGATCCTGGATACCTGAATAACTCATATGTTATCCTCTCAGCCTTGGAAGATGAATCTATACTTTGTCAGTTTATCTACCAGTATTATTTTGACCCTATCGGGACCTATACTTCGGAGTAACTTCTCCACTCATTGGTATTCTGTTTCCACACCGTGGCAGCCTGAGGTCCACACAAATGACATTCCACACACCACAGGGAGGCTCAGCGAGCCCTTGGATCGCCCTTCAGCTTATTACTGTGACATTTTATATCACTCACATAATCAACATCACAGCACTGGAGAGCCCAGGTATCACTTGACAGCTGTTTTTCTTCTTCTGTACTGTCCCTTTAGATGATGAACTAATCTGTCTCCCTCTTATAATTTCTCCTTCAATCTATCACTCTCTCTCTCTCCCTCTCTTTAGTTCTCCTTCAATCTATCAGTCTCTCTCTCCCTCTCTTTATTTCTCCTTCAATCTATCAGTATCTCTCTTTCCCTCTCTTTATTTCTCCTTCAATCTATCACTCTCTCTCTCTCCCTCTCTTTATTTCTCCTTCAATCTATCAGTCTCTCTCTCTCCCTCTTATAATTTCTCCTTCAATCTATCACTCTCTCTCTCCCTCTCTTTATTTCTCCTTCAATCTATCAGTTTCTCTCTCCCTCTCTTTATTTCTCCTTCAATCTATCAGTTTCTCTCTCCCTCTCTTTATTTCTCCTTCAATCTATCAGTCTCTCTCTCTCCCTCTTTTTATTTCTCCTTCAATCTATCAGTCTCTCTTTCCCTCTCTTTATTTCTCCTTCAATCTATCAGTCTCTCTCTCTCCCTCTCTTTATTTCTCCTTCAATCTATCAGTCTCTCTTTCCCTCTCTTTATTTCTCCTTCAATCTATCAGTCTCTCTCTCTCCAACCCTCTCATTCGCCATGAACTGCTTGCTCTGTAAGAAACACACTTTTATTTGATCATAAGGCAAAATTGCAGAAATGATCAAGTTCAAAGTAGCCTAACTGGCCTCACTCAAAAATAGTGCTTGTGGTTGGCACCTGTCTCCATTTCCCACACCTGACGAAAGGGAATATGTGTGCTTGAGGTGTAAGCCCTTGTCTAGTAGACTGAGGGTCTCCAGAAAAAGCTTGTTCTCCTCTAAGGGCTGGAGACATAGGCCAGGCCACTCTCTCAGTCAGCGAGTTCCATGCCAGGAAGTGGATTAATTCATTATGACTACTTTGCATGGACACTTGAGTGACAAGGCGTTCTCGAGTTCAGTCTCTGACTCACCAATGACTGTCACTCGTGCACTCAGGCAAAAATGCACTATATCCAGGTACACACAAGCACACGGCACATGAGACTCAACGTAGTAGGGCCAAAGAAAAGCATTGTTCCATTCCACAAATATTGTGTAAGCAATCGAGGAGGAAGAGCAGCTTGAGGGGATTGAACAAGGCAAGCACACAACTTCCATTTCCCCCTAGTCTCTCGTGGACAGACTACGCAAACATAAATGGTACTGTAGATCTGTCATGATACAACAGGATGCGTGAAATAATGAGGACCATTACTTACAGTGCTTTGGACAAATCAGGATTTCGCAGGTGTTAGCATCTTTAGAAATTCGGAACAGGAGGTGACATTTGGCCCATAGACTTGTCCGTAACTTGCAAAGAGAGAGGGTGGGGCTCTCTGTTCCGGTTCTGATCCTCATTCTATCTCTTCTCTTAACACGATGAACCCAGCACTTAATCGAGCATCTGAACAATTACGTGAGACTTTAGTTCTGGGTTAACCAAGATTAATTTTCACCCAAAATGGCACAAAACATGAGTTATTATGGTCAGACTAACACCAGCAGTTCAAAGCTTGGGGACAGTTCACAATGCTCTAGCAAACACTAAGAATACTATGAATACTGATGATACATATGCGCGTTGTTTTTATTTATTTTTGTTCTAAGCCTTCCCCAAACCATAGCCTTAACCTTAAAGGGGAATTTAAAATGCTATCAATTGCATCTCCAGCGCCGCCCTAACATCAACATACAGTATGTGAAAATTGCACTTTTCTGTGTTTTGCAGCAAAAAAAACAGAGGGAGATGTGTTTCCATTGACATCATCGGCGTGCATCATGTGATTTTACCAATTATGAATAGGCGGTGTCTAATTGTCTACTAATTGTCTACTAATTGCCTACTAATTGGTTTAGGGTATTATTGGAAACACTTATCTTCTTCTATATTTCTTACTGCAAAATATAGAAACAAGCCATTTTAACATATGTTGGGGTGATGAATATGAAGTTTTAAAAAAGCAATGAAATGTCTAAACTGTTAACCTTTGAGTTGATTCTGTTTTAACCCTGTTAAAATGAACCCTCTTCCTCCATGAGTCAAAGGGCCAGATTCAAACCCATGCCGTGTCAGCGTGCATTGTGTCCAGCCAGCCACAGGAGTTGCTAGTACCCGATTGGATAAGAACATCCCTACCGGCCAAACCCTCCCCTAACCCGCCAATCATGGGTCTCCCAGGTCACGGACGGCTTCTACAGAGTCTGCTCTAGCGGCACAGCTAGCACTGTGATGCAGTGCCTTAGACCGCTGCACAACTTGGGAGGCCTGACTACATATATTTCTACTGTATACAGTATTTGTGTCTTTTTTATGGATTTGGCTGCCTTCTTTATCTTTGCATTAGTGTGTATGAGTTTTAGCTCAACTACAATCACAATAAAACCTGAAAGTGAGATGGATTCTAAGGGCTAGATTCAATCCGAAGCGTAAATTGAAATGAAATGGTAATTTTAGATTGATCCGACTTATACAGCAATTATCATGAATCATAAATCATGAATCGTCGCCAATGCAAGAACATTGCCTTAAATTTCAATCCAGCTGTAGTGCGGATCTTCTCTTTTTATTTGAGGTATTTTCCTATCTGCACCTCATTACATTGGTCAGGTGTGCGGTCAGGTGTGTATCAATGAACGGTATCTATGGCAGCGCTCAGAGTAGATCTCATGCTCATTACCCAAGTCCATTGGCAGTCAGCCATCAGCCTTCCACTGCCATGGCTTCTCTGTCCACCAGTCTCCACACGCACCGGCACTGCCCACTCCTCAGAGTCACATTTAACCTTTCCCTGCACTGCAGCTCTGCTCATGTTTGTGTGCTTGGGTAAAGCTAAAAGTGAATGGGGATGAGGGTGTGTTTGTGTGTGAGAGAGAGAGAGACAGAGGGAGAGACAGGGGGAGAGAGAGTGCACGTGTATGTTGTTCTGTGTGCGTGCTCTGGAGAGCGGTAGTGTTGTGGGTAGAGGGGGATTATATGTGCAAAGAGACAAATAGCAGGTACAGTTTTCTGGATTATTAACCTCATGCTTAAGCTAAATCAGTCCTCTA
The DNA here is from genome assembly GCF_002021735.2 of Oncorhynchus kisutch. Classification (NCBI taxonomy): domain Eukaryota; kingdom Metazoa; phylum Chordata; class Actinopteri; order Salmoniformes; family Salmonidae; genus Oncorhynchus; species Oncorhynchus kisutch. The sequence continues at coordinate 34,562,275 of NC_034180.2, forward strand.
AAGCCATCTACACGCTGTGATGGTACATACAACTGGAGCTGGTTGACATGGTTTTCATCAATCTTTTCACATTTGTTTCATAGCAATAATTTATAGCTATTATGCATTATCTATCTCCTAATGTACCATTGAATTACCTTCAGTGGGTGCTAATTTTCTCCTTCAGCACACTAAGTGTCTTTTTACAACTGTGATGACAAACTTTGTAATGGCATTTCCATTCAGACGAGAGATGCTAAGTATTATTATTACATTCATTTTACTATCAGTTTGATGGATATGACAATAGCTGTCTGCTGATGATACTCCTGACCATACTGACTGTCTGCTGATGATACTCCTGACCATACTGACTGTCTGCTGATGATACTCCTGACCATACTGACTGTCTGCTGATGATACTCCTGACCATACTGACTGTCTGCTGATGATACTCCTGACCATACTGACTGTCTGCTGATGATACTCCTGACCATACTGACTGTCTGCTGATGATACTCATGACCATACTGACTGTCTGCTGATGATACTCCTGACCATACTGACTGTCTGCTGATGATACTCCTGACCATACTGACTGTCTGCTGAAGATACTCCTGACCATACTGACTGTCTGCTGATGATACTCCTGACCATACTGACTGTCTGCTGATGATACTCCTGACCATACTGACTGTCTGCTGATGATACTCCTGACCATACTGACTGTCTGCTGATGATACTCCTGACCATACTGACTGTCTGCTGATGATACTCCTGACCATACTGACTGTCTGCTGATGATACTCCTGACCATACTGACTGTCTGCTGATGATACTCCTGACCATACTGACTGTCTGCTGATGATACTCCTGACCATACTGACTGTCTGCTGATGATACTCCTGACCATACTGACTGTCTGCTGATGATACTCCTGACCATACTGACTGTCTGCTGATGATACTCCTGACCATACTGACTGTCTGCTGATGATACTCCTGACCATACTGACTGTCTGCTGATGATACTCCTGACCATACTGACTGTCTGCTGATGATACTCCTGACCATACTGACTGTCTGCTGATGATACTCCTGACCATACTGACTGTCTGCTGATGATACTCCTGACCATACTGACTGTCTGCTGATGATACTCATGACCATACTGACTGTCTGCTGATGATACTCCTGACCATACTGACTGTCTGCTGATGATACTCCTGACCATACTGACTGTCTGCTGATGATACTCATGACCATACTGACTGTCTGCTGATGATACTCCTGACCATACTGACTGTCTGCTGATGATACTCCTGACCATACTGACTGTCTGCTGATGATACTCCTGACCATACTGACTGTCTGCTGATGATACTCCTGACCATACTGACTGTCTGCTGATGATACTCATGACCATACTGACTGTCTGCTGATGATACTCATGACCACACTGACTGTCTGCTGAAGATACTCATGACCATACTGACTGTCTGCTGAAGATACTCATGACCATACTGACTGTCTGCTGATGATACTCATGACCACACTGACTGTCTGCTGAAGATACTCATGACCATACTGACTGTCTGCTGATGATACTCATGACCATACTGACTGTCTGCTGAAGATACTCATGACCATACTGACTGTCTGCTGATGATACTCATGACCATACTGACTGTCTGCTGATGATACTCATGACCATACTGACTGTCTGCTGATGATACTCATGACCATACTGACTGTCTGCTGATGATACTCATGACCATACTGACTGTCTGCTGATGATACTCATGACCATACTGACTGTCTGCTGAAGATACTCATGACCATACTGACTGTCTGCTGATGATACTCATGACCACACTGACTGTCTGCTGAAGATACTCATGACCATACTGACTGTCTGCTGATGATACTCATGACCATACTGACTGTCTGCTGAAGATACTCATGACCATACTGACTGTCTGCTGATGATACTCATGACCATACTGACTGTCTGCTGATGATACTCATGACCATACTGACTGTCTGCTGATGATACTCATGACCATACTGACTGTCTGCTGATGATACTCATGACCATACTGACTGTCTGCTGATGATACTCATGACCATACTGACTGTCTGCTGATGATACTCATGCCCATACTGACTGTCTGCTGATGATACTCATGCCCATAACTATCTGCCTCTGAGGATCCATATTTTCTATCACCACTGGAACATTGTGTTACTGCTACGTCTCTACTTTCATTCTTATTGTTGTCTGACTGTTGGGCTTATTTGATGGAACCTGGCTATTATAAATGATCCTCGATGTGTCATGACTCTCTCACACACAGCACTACCTCTTCCAAGGCCTGCATGGAAAGGACTTAGAGACTTGGTCAATAAATTCAGGTGGACAACATACTCACAGTTTGCATCTACTGACCTTATTGTTGATGTATGAAACATGGGTAGGTATGCCCAAACACGCTTCAGTCCAGCTTAAATGAAAAAGGGGCAATCAGGTGCTCGGCTGAGGGGCTTGAAAATCCCAAAAGACATTCCTTACCCCAGGATACTTCAACTGGTGACTATCATCCATTACCCCAGGATACTTCAACTGGTGACTATCATCCATTCCCCGGGGATACTTCAACTGGTGACTATCATCCATTACCCCAGGATACTTCTACTGGTGACTATCATCCATTACCCCAGGATACTTCAACTGGTGACTATCATCCATTACCCCAGGATACTTCTACTGGTGACTATCATCCATTACCCCAGGATACTTCAACTGGTGACTATCATCCATTACCCCAGGATACTTCTACTGGTGACTATCATCCATTACCCCAGGATACTTCTACTGGTGACTATCATCCATTACCCCAGGATACTTCTACTGGTGACTATCATCCATTTCCCCAGGATATTTCTACTGGTGACTATCATCTATTAACCCAGGATACTTCTACTGGTGACTATCATCCATTACCCCAGGATACTTCTACTGGTGACTATCATCCATTCCCCGGGGATACTTCAACTGGTGACTATCATCCATTACCCCAGGATACCTCTACTGGTGACTATCATCCATTACCCCAGGATACTTCAACTGGTGACTATCATCCATTACCCCAGGATACTTCTACTGGTGACTATCATCCATTACCCCAGGATACTTCAACTGGTGACTATCATCCATTACCCCAGGATACTTCTACTGGTGACTATCATCCATTACCCCAGGATACTTCTACTGGTGACTATCATCCATTTCCCCAGGATATTTCTACTGGTGACTATCATCTATTAACCCAGGATACTTCTACTGGTGACTATCATCCATTACCCCAGGATACTTCTACTGGTGACTATCATCCATTACCCCAGGATACTTCTACTGGTGACTATCATCCATTACCCCAGGATACTTCTACTGGTGACTATCCAGGAGAATGAAGAAAAAGGAGTGCTCTGTTGCTGCGTAAACCTGATAGATTTATTGACGGGACAAACAAACAATAGGTTTATGTTTCGGCATGAATTACCTTCATCAGAGACTTCAATAGGAAAAGGTTGGGAGGCACCTATATACCCTTACAGGGGAGTGTCCCGCTCTTCATGTCACTCAAACATGTCAATACTGTCAGTAGTAGTAGCAACTATACCGGTCATTCAAACAAGAGTATGATCATCATTCAAGATTCCTACACATACATTCCACTTGAATTACAAAAGACATAGAAATAAACAAAGAAGAACATTTTTACAAAAAAGATAGCTGTTCATTCAGACCATTTGGCTTGACGCAATCTAAGCAGTCGATCCATAGTTCCTCTCTGTAACAATTTCCTCACCGAATTATTGCACCCTTATTCCCCAGAATTTCAAGGCAGAGGCAGAGCCATGACTGGCAATCACATATTCCATATTCTTGTACTACAATTTATAAAGTATTTTATCTTGTGTTCTTTATGAGTGTGGGTGGTAGAATACTTTTTTGTCACTTGAGTTGGAACAATGTGTGCAATGACCGCAGCAGTAGAAGTCATTGGGGGGACCTGTGGGAGACCGGTAGAGGGAGCAGGTGCAGGATTCTGGAGCACGCGCTTCTTCTTCTTCATTGCTGGAGTTTAAAACTTCTTAAGGCTGCAGGGGCAGTATTGAGTAGCTTGGATGAAAGGTGACCAGAGGTTTCCAGAGGTGCCCAGAGTAAACGGCCTGCTCCTCAGTCCCAGTTGCTAATATATGCATATTATTAGTCATATTGGATTGAAAACACTCTGAAGTTTCTAAAATTGTTTGAATGATGTCTGTGAGTATAACAGAACTCATATGGCAGGCAAAAACCTGAGAAGAAATCCAAACAGGAAGTGGGAAATCTGAGGTTGGTCGATTATCAACCCAGCCCCTATTGAATACACTGGTTATTGGTTATGTTGCACTTCCTAAGGCTTCCACTAGATGACAACAGTCTTTAGAAACTTGAATGAGGCTTCTACTGTGATGTGGGGCCGGATGAGACCTCTTTGAGTCAGTGGTCTGGCAGAGAGCCAGGTCCTGGTCATACGCATTTCACATGATGGCGACCTGCGTTCCATGGCTTTTCCACAGACAATGGAATTCTCCGGTTGGAAAGTTATTGAAGATTTATGATAAAAACATCCTAAAGATTAATTCTATACTTAGTTTGAAATGTTTCTACGACCTGTAATATAACTTTTTGAAGTTTTCGTCCGACGTTCGGCTGGACCTGCACAAGCATTTGGATTTGTGTACTAAACGCCCTAACAAAAGTAGCTACTTGGACATAAATAATGGACATTATCGAACAAATCAAACATTTATTGTGGAACTAGGATTCTTGGGAGTGCATTCGGATGAAGATCATCAAAGGTAAGGGAATATTTATAATGTTATTTCTGATTTCTGTTGACTCCTGTTGACATGGCGGATTATTGCATGGTTTGCTTTTTCCGTAATGTTCTTTTGAAATCTGACACAGCGGTTGCATTAAGGAGAGGTGTATCTATATTTCCATGTCTAACAATTGTATTTTCATCAACATTTATAATGAGTATTTCTGTAAAATGATGTGGCTCTCTGCAATATCACTGGATGTTTTTGGAACTAGTGAACGTAACGCGCCAATGTATACAGAGATTTTTTAAATATAAATATGAACTTTATCAAACAAAACAAACATGTATTGTGTAACATGAAGTGCTATGAGTGTCATCTGATGAAGATCATCAAAGGTTAGTGATTCATTTTATCTCTATTTGTGCTTTTTGTGACTCCTCTCTTTGGCTGGAAAATGGCTTTGTTTTTCTGTGAGTTGGTGGGGACCTAACATACTCGTTTGTGGTGCTTTCACTGTAAAGCCTATTTGAAATTGGACACTGTGGTGGGATTAACAACAAGATTACCTTTAAAACGGTATAAGATACATGTATGTTTCAGGCATTTTAATTATGAGATTTCTGTTGTTTTGAATTTGGCGCCCTGCACAACTGGCTGTTGTCATATTGATCCTGTTAATGGGATTGCAGCCCTAAGAAGTTGTTTGGCATCCAATATGTTGCATTACCACCCCCAACTGAACTATAGTATAAATTCATTACACTGTGATACAACATGGGAAAGGGTAAAAATAAAATACAAATATATTAAAAACTACCCTGCCAACTAACTACACACATTAAAAACCCACCACCCTATTCCACTATTTAACCCTATCTGATCCTACCCCAGACCAACGACCTGAGAGGACAGGACACCCCCACTCACACCCTGTAACTCTTCTGAGGTCAAATCTTAAGCACCCTAGTACTTCTCTGCAGCTGCCACCACAACATCTATTTTCTGTGACTTATGTTCCATCTCTGTGGTACAGTTTACAATCATTGCTATGAACGCTAAGAAGCCAAACTTACTGAAACATATATCACTCCTTGGCCTATCCCTCTTATCTGACACAGATCTACTATTCACTCTTGATCAACCCTCCTCTACCTTCTTCATTGCCTCACCATATGACATCTTCTGCTCCACTCTGACCACCTCAACCTGCCTCTCTCGCACATGTCTTCCTGCACACTTCCCACATCTTGGAATCTCCCTCCTACACACTGCTGCGACATGCCCATAAACGTGACACCTATAACACTGCAGTGTAATCAGCACAACAGCTCTAACATCATAACTCATATATCCCAACATTACTTTGTCAGGTAAAGACTCCGAATCAAAACTCAAAAGAACAGACTTTGTCACCTCTGTTTCACCACACTCATAGCCGGATATGCATCACACCAACGGGCGGGCAGAAATCCCTCCCTTCAATGGTGCTCTGTACCTAAGGTATAGGTCTTTCCCCAAGTTGCGTTGCACCGAGTGCCTGCTCCTTCTGATTACGGGTTACCTTCACCGACTCAACAGCACTCACCATCTTTTCCACCCAACCTTAAACCACCCATGGATCACCCTCTTCAAAAATCTCACTCGCACTGGACCAAACGTATCTTTATCACAACCATATCCATCAATGCAAGGTTCAGGCTCCGAGCTCCTCACGACACCTTCTACCCCTTTCATATCACTTCCAGAACTCGAACTGGCGTCCGGCTCACTCTGTTTGAACTTGACACCAATATTCCTTGACATACCCTCATACAACAAAAATCTACTCAAATCCGTTTCTGTGCCCCTCCTGACTACTAGAACATCGCCAATATAATATGTGCCACATGACAATATTAGAAAAGAATGGGTTAGATACAGCATTATTAGTGATTTTTTCTTCCCATAAACCTATAAATAAAGGAGCATAATTTGACGCTCCCATCGCTGTTCACTGGCATTGGAGGTAGAAAGAGCCAGCCATTTCCGGTCATGTCAAATCAAAACCAGAAGGGGGCAGCAGACCTTCAAGGGTGTGCATCTAAAGTGGGATAGGCCTTCTTTTTACATTCGGCATCACTCCATCAAGCGAAGTATAGTATTCTTTCTAACAAATATATCTAAATATATTTCAGGATGCTATGTATCCCTGGAAATAATCCAAATTCATGTAAACATTACAATTTTGAAAACACAGTAACACTTTATTTAGATAGTCTGTAGAGCATCTACAGATGGACTATTTACAGACTATCAGTAACATTTCAACTATCTACTAGTCCTAGTCCTAACCTTAACCTTAACCCATATCCTAAACCTAACCCTAACCCTAACCCTACCCCCAACCCTAACTTTAACCCTAACCCGTTATTCTAAACCTAACCTTAACCTTAACCTTAGTAAGCAGTTGCTTATCAACAGGTAGTTTATTGATAGTATGACCGTCTGTAAAGCATCTACAGATGGACTATCTGTGTGACTGAAAACATAGCTTGTGCAAAAAAAGTTCTAAGCTAACATGTAGAATTGTTTTAAAATGGTCACACCAAGGATCATTTAGCTATTCGATTTTGAATTTTAAGACCTCCAAAGGTATCAACATTTTTTATATTTTGGGGGGGGGAATGAAACATTGAATTTGGCATTATTGCTATTAGCCAATAGAAATGCATTGAATTCACTACAGATTCCCTACATGCAACAGATAGTTCCCCAAAAAATCTAAAATAAGTTTGTTCTGAAGTTTCTGTCCTCTACATCTGAGGGATGTATGAAATTTCAGGAAAATATATATATATTGTTTTTATATGTACTGTATTCATCACCTTAATTTCCACAGAGGGGTCATATGTAGCCCAAACCGTTCAGACACTACAGACAGAAGTTGTCAGATGAGGCTGTACAGACTTCAGATGAGTCTTGTGGGACATCCTGGAGCAAAATGGAGAACACTATCTTATTTGTGAGAGTCCCATCTCTCAATGGAGTGGCCATAATAGTTTATAGGTCAAACCTTTCTGACGCTAGAGACGTTTTCATGAGAAGACCGATTTTTTGGATGTCTCATGGTCTGACAAACATAGCTCTAGCTCTGCCACCTTTCACTGCAAATGCGGAAAGGCGACATCGGTGGATGCGTTGGATTGAGATGTAGCCCATGCAAAAACACATATCTCTGGCTTAAACACACCGTTTTTGATGGTGATGTTTTATTATGTTAATTAGATAACCTAGGGGCTGCAGAAATAGTAGGCCAAGGGTTAAGCATATTTTATAACAGGCTTAACGCTTAACAAACACTTTATGTTTTTTTTACATTTTAACATAGGCCCGGCCTAGTCGTTACCTCATATCCCAGCCAAAATGGCTTGCATTGCAAATGGGAAGAAAGCACTTACCATTGGCTCAACTTACCCTCATATTTAAACTTATAGAGACCCCAACATATATATAGAACAATTTTAAAATGATCTGCTTTGGTTTAGATATAAGCATCATGAATCCTCTAACACAATAATAAAATTTGACCTATGTTGCTTCGCACTGGGCACAGACGTCAGATCAATGTTTATTTTTGATTTACATTTGGTTGAGTTGTCAACTAATGTGAATTCAACATGAAATCAGAAAAACATTTCACTATGACATTGGATTTAGGTTAAAAGTTGGATGAAAAAAATACAAAATTCCACTACGTTGATTACTTTTAGCAAATCCAATCAGTTTTCCACGTTGATTCAATGTCATAGCATTGCATGTATTTGTTGAAATGTGGAAACATCATTGATTCAACCAGGTTTTGCCCAGTGGCCCACCACTTTTTCCATGTGGTTTCTTCCTTCACAGACTCAATGAAATGATGACCTCTTCCTAAATATTTGGTGAAATTATCCATTTTGTGTGTGGTTTCCTAGAAACATGGGTGGATTAACTTTCTCCTTTGGCTCAATTTTAACCCATTCTCCCCTATAGCAACTCTAGTAAACTCTGGTTCTGGTGATATACAGTCTTGTAGAAAGCCTTGACTTCTCCCCAGACATGATTCCTAATGGCCTCATAATAACATTGAGGTTTTTTTTGTTCCCATATGTGAGGCTCCAACGTCTTTAACACTACCACTGTCGCATTTGTCATGTCTCCAAGCTTGGCAGATCCTTCCTGTTTTGTGGCAACCTATCCCTGAATATTTGATGGCCTTGTGCCTCAACACATTTCTTTAACGCTCCACCAAGTTTGAGGGCTCTGCAAGGACTCGTTAAAATCACGCTCCACTGCTTAATCCTTTTTTGTCATTTTCATTCAGTCAAAGAGCAGAGCAGGGGATCGAGGGCTGGAAGGGTCACATAGCCCCTTCAATGGGTAAAATAAAGATTTATTGGGTTTGAGTGGTGGAGGAGTGTAACCTTAGGATGAGAGACAGCCTACAGTCAGTTGTACAGTAGCTAGATTTCTTGGGACCATTTGGAGACAATTCCACTGTGTACTAAATTCAAATGAAATGTTATCATTGTTCTGTTGAGTTACAAGATAACAAGTTCTAGGGCTTTAGTGTTATTCTCTTTATTTGCTTTTTTTCTGCACCTGTCCCCTGCCTCCGGGGGAAAACAAGAGATAAAGAGAAGAGACACATGGAAAGGAGAGATAGGGGGAGGAGAGTTGGTTAATTAGAGGAGAATAAGAAAGCTACAAAGAGCCAGATGGATGTGAAAGGATGCAAGACTGGAGGAGGGAGGAAGATGAAGAAAACATGATAATAAGGAAAGGGAGAATAAGATTTTGAGAAAATATACAGAAGGATACATAGTGGGAGAGAGGTCAGGGATATATATATATATAAATATATAAATATATATATATATATATATATATACATATATATATATATATATATATATATATATATATATATATATATATATATATATGGGATGTACAGGGGGTGGAGTGCACAGTCTGCTGTCAGAGGAGAATATAGTGATGGAGGAAGAGGAAGATTAAAAGTGATGAATGGGGAGGAAAATTAAGTAAATGTACAGAAATGTGATGTGAGAGCAAGGTATAGAGACATACCGTGCATGTGCATAAACGTGACCTGAGATAGAGGTAGGACTTTTCCATGAGCTGCTACCTCCTCAGGAAAGCTGTCTGTATGTAATTCATCAGTGATTCACTGTAGAAACCTAAATGTGTGTGCTGCTATGTGATACAGTTACCCTACGTGACTGCCTGTTCCTTTTCCACTGTAACTCATTCTCTCTGTTTGAGCACCACCTAACTGTTCCTTTCATGAAGGTAAAAGGATGCATTAAATATACATGCTAAGACCTCTCAGACGTGCTCGCAGCAGTTTCCGCTTGCCTTTATAGAGGTCAAACTTCTGTGCATAATAAACCCCCCAGAAGAATCACTTGTGTTCCTCTAGAAAAAGCAGAGCAAGCCACAGACACATACTCACAGTTGACTTTCACTATTCAAGCGGCCAAGCCCCGTTGCCTTGAGTGTGACAGCAGGATCTTCTTGATGTGTGAAGATAGATTCACCCAGTTAATATTTCATCCCTTTGTTTTGCTCTGAACTCTCAAGGTTAATCTCAGGGCTGAAAAGTGTAATCACAACCCTGGGAAAGAGGATGAGGATGAGGTCACAGCGGATGAGAAATCTAACTGACAGTATCCCAACATGCTACAGAAGTCCAGATATATAGATCCCAGAGTGTAGAGTAATATTGTATGTCGGGGAGTAGAAGGCTTTAGTTGTCACCGCTCAGACGTTGACAACAGAGGAGAGGACATCTCTTCGGAGAGAAAAAATTTAGAGAAATCAGTCAACGTTACAGTCCAATGAAGAAAATTATCCACAAGTTGCATGGCATCCTTACTTTGTTATTTGTGAATTAACCAATGCTCTAGAGGAGTAGAGGAGGGTTTCTGATGAGGAGAGAGAGAGAGAAAGAGGAGGGGTGAACTTTCCCCTGAACTGCTGTAGACTGGCTGGTGACGCTCACTCCCTTTCAGTGAAGTTGGATCTCAGTCAGTGTCTGTGGCAGAAAGGAAAAGAGATGATGCTTGATCCCTGCTAATACTACTGTCCTCCCTGACAGACACAGATGTAGCTGACGCTAGCTGGGAGGAGAAATTCCCATAGGGCTGATTGGTTCATCATGTTTCGGGACAGTGAGCATGCAGCCCAGCCACGGAGCCAAGAAGAGAGGGAGGAGAGAGGGGTGGATCTGAGGGGAGGTTTGGAAGGTGAGAGCAGAAGGGAGAGGAGGGGTGTGACTGGGCAGGAGGGGAGGGGGGGGGTGATGGTTTATCTGCATTTCTGTGAGTACGCACAGCACTAACGAGCAGAGCAGAACCGTCTCATACAGAGTGAGCCCGTTAATTAGCCTTAGGGCACAGCTATTGTCTTCTCCTCAAAGAGCAACAGGGAGACACAGCCCAGGTTATCAGCCATGATTGGTGTCTGTGTATTGAAACAGCTTTGGGTGAGCAGCACCTATCACTGACTCCAACTGTAGCTTTCTGTGCCGCTCCATAAATCCCACTGCTTCTCCCCTTTTTACAAGCAGCATTGACCTGGACTGGCCAGATAAGGATGTTGCTGAGGCTACAGCGTTTCTCCATGGGACCTTTGTCTGTGTCTTTGTGCGCCCGCATGGCTGGCTTTTTAACTAGATGGGATACAGCTTATCTCAGAAATAAAATATAAACTATTTCAGACGTCAATATGACATGAACTGTATCCCATCTAGCCATGACCCAGCTGCCGTGTGGAGAAGCATTTGTTGGGCATTATTAGTAGGGAAAGGCTAGGGCTGTGGCTGTGGCAGGGCTTTATCAGAATAAACCCCTTATGTCTTATAATCCTGACGATAGGTGCTGATCTGTCCCATGTGGCCCCATTAAATCACCAGGGGAATGACACAAAGAGATATTGACAAGCACATTCAGAGATGGAAACAAAGATATCAGTACATCACATAGAAACATAATAATCATCATTATAACAACGGTTTCTTCAGAAGGTCAGTGCTGTATTAAGGCTTTCAAATAGAGCACTATTCTTTCTTTGTATGTTTTACTAGTTCCATCTGGAATAATATTGTATAGTTCCCTGGTCAGAAAATGCTTATTCTGGAATTGTACCTATTTGACATATATTGGTCAGCCAAGACGACGGTCGTTACACACAACTCCGTGGATGGAGATGTGCTCTAACTGGCTTTCAGCTCCCTGAGGGCAGAATGAGTTTACCACTGGCCCAGAGAGATAGATGACAGTCCGGGAACCCCCCACATCACTCCAAAAACATAATGAATTATGGGATGTCTCTGTCTGAGATGGGAAGGAGGCCATGGAACAGTTATATAGGAATGACACGCTGGGTGTTTTTCATTAAACCCTTATCACCACATCTGTCCCCCAAATCTCCCTCAATAATGCCTCTGTCAGGCGCCAGGTCAAGAGAGAGGCACACCTGGACTGGGCTTATCTGAGATGTACCGCTGACTTGTTCTTGGTTTATGGCTTGATCGTCATGAGTCTACCCTCACCCTTCACACACATGCATATTTTCAGCCTTTTTAAAATTATTAATGCTGAATGGTTTGTATTTTCCACAAAAATCTATTCAAATCTACATGACCTGCATTATTAATGACTTTGCCAATAATACATTGGATAACACATCAATAAATCAGTGATTTCAATGGCCAAAACATGTGCTGGAGGAAGTCAAATAGAACATCTGACCTTTTACTGTGAGTAGAGCAGTAAAACATCTGTTTCATGGCACCAGATAAATTATGCCAAAACCCCAGTGTTTTTCCTTAGACCTAGTGGGGATGAGTTGTAGTATAATCTCTCGTGGACAGATCTACGTCAACATAACTGGTAGCCTACCGTAGAATCTGTCAGGAAGGAATGGGATGTGTGGGCTAATGAGCAGCAGTATTTCCGGTGTTTGGGTTTTTCGTCACTGGTTATTTGGACACATCACTGGCATAGAGAGGGTGGAGCTCCTCATTCTAGCATCTCTTAATAATCCCTTCTCTTAAGATGTATGGACCCAGAACTTAATCGAGCCGCTGACCAATTACTCAACACTTCAGTTCTGGATTAATTAGTTGTAGTATGATCATGACTGGCCCATGTTCTCTGTATCTCTGTGCTCTCTCACATCACATATGATGACATACCTAAATTCTCTTTATCTCTGTACTCTCTCCCTTTGCCTCTGATGACAGACCAAAATTCTCTTTATCTCTGTGCTCTCTCCCATTGCCTCTGATGACAGACCAAAATTCTCTTTATCTCTGTGCTATCTCTCATCACCTCTGATGATGACGGCTGATGTGTCAAAAGCTCCTGCTGCCTTTCAGACCCCCAGGGCAGAGCTGTTTCTCCACAGGTCACCATCTGATCTGCCTGGCAGTGAGCAAAGAACGGAATTACAGCCAGAGATGGATCACATCTGTCCACAGTCCACAGGGAATTGCTTATCTCCTGACCCAATGTTGCACCCAAATGCTGACAAAAGATCAGGCTCTGTATTGTTGTTTTTTGTGGCACTGTAACAAAACACATTTGTCTGCCTCAGAGCGTTCAGCCCTTATCTCTATCTAGGGATTAGATTCAGGTTGCTGAAACACAGATACTATACCTATTTAGGAAAAATATGCTTAAGAAATGATTGAATGGGACATTCCACAACCATATTAATGGTGACAGGTAGTCAAAAAAGATGATCTCCCCACATCCAATGAAAAAGGGAGGGATCTTTTTGATGAAATGATCAAAGATGCACTTGTTTATCCATGATGACATTGAATTCTATAGTGACATCTCCTATTCATGGGTGCCTGGGGCAGTATACATCAGGACTTTGAAGAGAGATGAGCATCTCTCTGTTTGTCTCTGTCTTCCTACCTCCTCTCTGTGTCTCTCTGTGCCACTCAGCAACAGCTCCTCGACTGACATATTGATTAATCAATAACTCTCCTTGTTTCTGTGGATTTACAAATTCCCCTCTGAGCAGCTAGCTTTTATCTTTTAACTTTCTAAGAGACTGGGCTGTTCTGAGTTGTAAACAACCTACCAAACCTTCAGCGCTCTTTTTATTTGCTCTTACTGAATTCAATATTTATTTAATGGACTGATGTAATCATTTTATAGCATTTTTGTTATATTTGTATTGAACGGCTGAAAAACAGCTAAAGATTTATATCTCTTCTTTGACCATTTGAACAAGGCTGATTAAGAAAGCATCCTATAGTTTCATTCATATTTAAATCATCTCAACTAGAATTGAAAACCAAAAAAATTACTTATGACTCATTAAACCATTGGAATTGTTCATGAATGACTACTGGCTGCACGCAAACCTTGTCAACCAGGTTTCACCGTGACACGTGAGTCCTCCTCCTTCCGATGAAACTTTGAAGAATCCTTGATAGAAGAGATTAGTTTAGCGGTGACTCTGATTGAGCTGTTATTGTGAGGTTGTGGTTTGCACTCCTTTAAGTACACCTGATACCATTCTTCCCCACCAGGCCATACGTCAGTGACCTTGTCTGGACCAGACCCAGGTTGACATGTGTGTGGAGTCAGAGATACAGTTGAAGTCAGAAGTTTACATACACTTTAGCCAAATACATTTAAACTCAGTTTTTCACAATTTCTGACATTTAATCCGAGTAAAAATTCCCCGTCTTAGGTCAGTACGGATCACCACTTTATTTTAAGAATGTGAAATGTCAGAATAATAGTAGAGAGAATGATTTATTTCAGCTTTTATTTCTTTCATCTTGGGTCAAACATTTCAGGTAGCCTTCCACAAGCTTCCACAATAAGTTGGGTGAATTTGGGCCCATTCCCCCTGACAGAGCTGGTGTAACTGAGTCAGGTTTGTAGGCCTCATTGCTCGCACACACTTTTTCCGTTCTGCCCACAAATGTTCTATAGGATTGAGGTCAGGGCTTTGTGATGGCCACTTCAATACCTTGACTTTGTTGTCCTTTGTGAAGTGCACCAGTCCCTCCTGCAGCAAAGCACCTCCACAACATGATGCTGCAACCCCCGTGCTTCCCGGCTGGGATGGTGTTCTTCGGCTTGCAAGCCTCCCCCTTTTTCCTCCAAACATATTGATGGTCATTATGGCCAAACAGTTCTATTTTTGTTTCATCAGACCAGAGGACATTTCTCCAAAAACTACGATCTTTGTCCCCATGTGCAGTTGCAAACCGTAGTCTGGCTTTTTTTATTGCGGTTTTGGAACAGTGGCTTCTTCCTTGCTGAGCGGCCATTCAGGTTATGTCAATATAGGAATCCTTTTACTGTGGATATTGTTGTATTTCCGTAAACAATTGTTGGAAGAATTACTTGTCTCATGCACAAAGTTGATGTCCTAACCGACTTGCCAAAACTATAGTTTGTTAACAAGAAATTTGTGGAGTGGTTGAAAACAAGTTTTAATGACGCCAACCTAGGTGTATGTAAACTTCCGACTTCAACTGTAAGTACTACATGACTGGGAGAGCCACTTACTGGGCCTCGTGCTTCAATCAGCCAATCAGATAAGATTCTAAGAGGATATATGTGGTTCTTACAGTTCCTGACTGATACCTTCTATCTAGCAGCATATGGGGCGGCAGGGTAGCCTAGTGGTTAGAGTGTTGGACTAGTAACCGGAAGGTTGCAAGTTCAAATCCCCGTGCTGACAAGGTACAAAGCTGTCGGTCTGCCCCTGAACAGGCAGTTAACCCATTGTTCCAAGGCCGTCATTGAAAATAAGAATTTGTTCTTAACTGACTTGCCTGAGTTAAATAAAGGTTAAAAATAAAATGCAGTGGGAGAAGTTTAATTGTAAAAATCATTTTGATAGGTTTTTAATGATGAACAGGAAGACACAATACTTACCCTTAAATGGCCCTCCATCAAATATACTTGGTTTGGTCATGAATGAGAGTTTGGGAAATGGGTTGCCACAACGACAAGCGTAGCTAATTGTAATGATCATTATAATGGGTACCAATTCAGCCTCTTTGACACCAGGATTGTAATTTCAGACCGTTAGCGCTGGTGAGTCAGGGAATGCAGTGCAGACATTAGCCTATCAGATGCAGACATCTCCATGCAGGTGTGTTGGGGTTAGAGTTCTTACTGCAGCAGACACTGAGGTATGACTGGACAAACAATATGTATCTATCTGGCCACCCACTGTCTGAGTGATTTATTATCTGCAGCCACTGTGTCAAGGCTCTGGGGGGCCAATGACATGAAGAGAGCCTTATCAGCCAACCCAAAAATAAAAAATCTAACCCATTCCCTGTGACGCTATAACAACCACCTCAGTCTGAACCTAGATAGAGAGAGAGATGAGTAGAGAAAGAGAGATATGTAGAGAGAGAGATGTAGAGAAAGATGGCGAGAGAGAAATATGAATGGATATATGAATAGAGAGAGAGAGATAGAGAGGGAGAGAGAGAGAGAGAGAGAGAGAGAGTGAGACAGAGAGAAGAGTGAGAATACTGCAAATAATTGATCATGGCTGCTCATGCTTTGCCCTCCCGGTATGGCGCTATCCTGCCAATGTGTAGTGCTGGTGTGCCAGGACTGTCTGTGTCTGTGTCTGGGTAATTGGTCTTATACAGGGACCACCCGCTACACTCCTCCATCTGTTTCTCTGAGGTGGGATTAATAGATAGTCCTCAGGAGATAGAGCCAAGCTCCGCTCCTACTGAGAGGTAAAAACAAACAGCAACAATTCCTAACAGAAGTAACCAAAAGGCTATCTATTGCTGTTTTTGAGAACACACTAAACATTTGATGTGTGAGATGTGATGTTCAGTATTTTTGTGTTTTCCCTTGACATGGTAAGTTCTGTTCAGCCACGCATTCTGATTGGCTAAACGGTGGATTCCAGACATGCATTATCCAGATTCCACTATTCTTCTTCTTATGAGCTGTATCAGCTGTTTAGCCTATTAGTCTACTATCAGCTTGTGGGCTTTTACTAAACATGCTATGCCCTGCAGGGAGATCCTGAGGACATCATCCTAATCTGCTGTACTGTATCTGCATGCTATGTTTGACCGCGTCAGAACCTCTACTCACATGCCAAATGTCAGGTAACTTTCACATAATCACGCTAAGGAGAATTATTATTTAACTCCGACCCAGGGTATAAGCCACTAGCCTCTGTCTTTACTGAAGCCGCTTACTTGAGCTGATGTTTTTCTCCTCCGGTGCAGGCAAATCATTCTGGGGAAATAATACTGTTTTCAGTCACTCTTGATGAGAATAAATATCACTATGATAAATTCCACTTTAAAGTCTAATATGACCCTGCTAAAAGACTGTAAATATAGAATACGTCAAAGATGCAAATATGCTCTTTGGTAACATCTACTCCCTTATTGGTCATCTTTATCAACATTATGTTTCTGTATTTCATGGAAACTCTCAAATCAAATCAAATGTTATCCGTCACATGTGCCGAATACAACATGTGCCGAATACAACCTTACAGTGAAATGCTTACTTACAAGCCCTTAACCAACAATGCAGTTTTAAGAAAATACCCCCCAAAAAGTAAGAGACAAGAATAACAAATAGTTAAAGAGCAGCAGTAAATAACAATAGCGGGGCTATATACAGGGGTACTGGTACAGAGTCAATGTGTAGCAGCACCATGGGGGGGGCAATGAAAATAGTCTGGGTAGCCATTTGATTAGCTGTTTAGGAGTCTTATGGCTTGGGGGTAGAAGCTGTTTAGAGCCTCTTGGAACTAGACAGGGCGCTCCGGTACCGCTTGCCGTGCAGTAGCAGAGAGAACAGTCTAAGACTAGGGTGGCTGGAGTCTTTGACAATTTTTAGGGCCTACATCTGACACCGTTTGGTCAAGAGGTCCTGCATGTCAGGAAGCTTGGCCCCGGTGATGTACTTGGCCGTACGCACTACCCTCTGTAGTGCCTGGCAGTCAGAGGGGGAGTAGTTGCCATACCATGCAGTGATGCAACCATGCTCTCGATGGTGCAGCTGTAGAACTTTTTTGAGGATCTGAGGACCCATGCCAAACCTTTTCAGTCTCCTGAGGGGGAATAGGTTCTGTTGTGCCCACTTCACGATTGTCTTGGTGTGCTTGGACCATGTTAGTCTGAGTGGTGATGTGGACGCCAAGGAACTTGAAGCTCTCAACCTGCTCCACTACAATCCCGTCGATGAGAATGGGGGTGTGTTCAGTCCTCCTTTTCCTGTAGTCCACAATCATCTCCTTTGTCTTGATCACGTTGAGGGAGAGATTGTTGTCCTGGCACCACATGGTCAGGTCTCTGACCTCCTTCCTATAGGCTGTCTCATCGTTGTCGGTGATCAGGCCTACCACTGTAGTGTCATCAGCAAATTTAATGATGGTGCTAGAGTCGTGCCTGACAATGCAGTGAACAGGAAGTACAGCAGGGGACTGAGCACGCACCCCTGAGGGGCCCCCGTGTTGAGGATCAGCGTAGCCGATGTGTTGTTACCTACCCTCACCACCTGGGGGCGGCCCGTCAGGAAGTCCAGGATCCA
Source organism: Oncorhynchus kisutch (assembly GCF_002021735.2). Taxonomy (NCBI): domain Eukaryota; kingdom Metazoa; phylum Chordata; class Actinopteri; order Salmoniformes; family Salmonidae; genus Oncorhynchus; species Oncorhynchus kisutch. Next base: position 34,580,741 of record NC_034180.2, read on the forward strand.
GTTGCAGAGGGAGATGTTTAGTACCAGGGTCTTAAGCTTAGTGATGAGCTTTGAGGGCACTATGGTGTTGAACGCTGAGCTGTAGTCAATGAATAGCATTCTCACATAGGTGTTCCTTTTGTCCAGGTGGGAATGGGCAGTGTGGAGTGCAATAGAGATTGCATCACCTGTAGATCTGTTGGTGCGGTATGCAAATTGGAGTGGGTCTAGGGTTTCTGGGATAATGGTGTTGATGTGAGCCATGACCAGCCTTTCAAAGCATTTCATGGCTACAGACGTGAGTGCCACGGGTCGGTAGTCATTTTGGCACATTACCTTAGTGTTCTTGGTCACAGGGACTATGGTGGTCTGCTTGAAACATTTTGGTATTACAGACTCAGACAAGGAGAGGTTAAAAATGTCTCTGAAGACACTTTCCAGTTGGTCAGTGCATGCTCAGAGTACACGTCCTGGTAATCCATCTGGCCCAGCGGCCTTGTGAATGTTGACCTGTTGAAAGGTCTTACTCACAGAGCTGATGCTCTCATGCATGTTTCAATGTTACTTGCCTCGAAGCGAGCATAGAAGTAATTTAGCTCGTCTGGTAGGCTCGTGTCACTGGGCCACATCCGACGAGTGTCGGAGCCAGTGTAGTTCGATTTGATCTTAGTCCTGAATTGACGCTTTGCCTGTTTGATGGTTCGTCGGAGGGCATAGCGAGATTTCTTATAACCTTCCGGGTCAGAGTCCCCGCACCTTGAAAGCGGCAGCTCTACCCTTTAGCTCAGTGCTAATGTTGCCTGTAATCCATGGTTTCTGGTTGGGGTATGTACGTACATTCACTGTGGGGATGTACTTATTATGTACTTATTGATAAAGCCAGTGACTGATGTGGTGTACTCCTCAATGCCATCGGAAGAATCCCAGAACATGTTCCAGTCTGTGATAGCAAAACAGTCCTGTAGCTTAGCATCTGTGTCATCTGACCACTTCTTTATTGACCGAGTCACTGGTGATTCCTGCTTTAGTTTTTGCTTGTAAGCAGGAATCAGGAGGATAGAGTTCTGGACACATTAGTGTTCATGACCCCACCAAACCTGCTGAGTTAAAAGTCCATCTCTGACTACCATGTTTCTTCCCAGATATACACCTTTGATGTGGAGGGTATTTTCCACTTGCACAGTCACAAGGCTGTTGTCACATTTCTTTCTGCATGACCAGCTGTGGGGACAGATTTAGCTGTCTATCACCCATGTTGTCTCTCGCTTGGTGAGCATATCCATATCCATATCCATATCCACTGTCTGCAGCTGATTCTCTGTTTCACAAATAACTATCCCCTTTTGTATTAACTTTGCTAAAAAATGTGTCAGTAAGAAATATCTTCATAGAAAAAACCCTGGTGAGCCTGACTAGTCAGTAAAGCTTGTATTGCCTGGATATCAGTGTGCTCTTCTGATTTAGTGCCTCATCCCAAGAGGCTGTGATCCAGTGCCTTCAGAAAGTATATTTACCCCTTGACATATTCCACATGTTGTTGTGTTACAGCCTTAAATAAAAATTGATTAAATGTAAAAAACAACAACAACAACAACATGTTTTTAGACATTTTTGCAAATGTATTTAAAATGAATTACAGAAATATCTCATTGACATAAGTATTCACACCCCTGAGTCAATACATGTTAGAATCCCCTTTGGCAGCAATTATGGTTGTTAGTCTTTCTGGGTAAGTCTCTAAGAGCTTTGCACACCTGGATTGTACAATATTTGCACATTATTCTTACATTTTTTTTTTAAAGCTCTGTCAAATTTGTTGTTGATCATTGCTAGACAACCATTTTCAAGTCTTGCCATTGATTTTCAAAATGATTTAAGTCAAACTTGTAACTAGGCCACTCAGGAACATTCAATGTCATCTGGGTAAGCAACACAAGTATATATTTGGCCTTGTATTTTAGGTTATTGTCTTGCTGAAAGATGAATGTGTCTCTCAGTGTCTGTAGGAAAGCAGACTGAACCAGATTTTCCTGTAGGATTTTTCCTGTGCTTACATGTAGCTCTATTCATTTCTTTGTGTCCTAAAAAACTCTCTCGTCCTTGCCAATGACAAGCATACCCATAACATGATGCAGCCACCACCATTCTTGAAAGTATGAAGAGTGGTACTCAGTGACCCTTTGTGTTGGATTTGCCCCAAACATAACGCTTTGCATTCAGGAAATTAAATTCATTTCTCTGCCACATTTTTTGCAGTTTTACTTTAGTTCCTTATTGCAAACAGGATGCATGTTTTGGAGTATTTTTGTTTTGTACAAGATTCCTTCTTTTCGCTCTGTTATTTAGGTTAGTATTGTGGAGTAACTACAATCGTTTGATCCATCCTCAGTTTTCTCTTATCACAGCCATTAAACTCTGTTTTAAAGTCACAATTGACCTCATACTCCTCTCCGGCAGTTGAGTTGGGAAGTGACTAGACGTATTGGTACGCCATCCAAAATCAAATTATAACATGCTAAAAATTTAACATGCTAAAAGGGATATTCAGTGTTTTCTTTTTTTTTTACCCATCTACCAGTGGTGGAAAAAGTACCCAATTGTCATACTTGAGTCAAAGTAAACATACCTTAATAGAAAATGAGTAAAAGTGAAAGTCCCCCAGTAAAATCCTAATTGAGTACAAGTATGAAAGTATTTGCTTTTAAATATACTTAAGTACCAAAGTAAATGTAATTTAAAAAATATACTTAAGTATCAAAAGTAAAAGTATAAATAATTTCTAATTCCTTATATTAAGCAAACCAGACGACACCGTTTTCTTGTTTGTTTAATCTACGGATAGCCAGTGCCACGCTTCAACACTCAAACATCATTACCAAACAAAGCCTGTGTTTAGTGAGTCCGCCAGATCAGAGGATGTAGGAATGACCAGGATGTTCTCTTGATAAGTGTGAATTAGACCATTTTCCTGTCCTGCTAAGCATTCAAAATGTAACAAGTACTTTTGGGTGTCAGGGAAAATGTATGAAGTAAAAAGTCTATAATTTTCTTTAGGAATGTTGTAAATGTGAAAGTTGTCAAAAATATAAATAGTAAAGTACAGATACCCAAAACAACTACTTAAGTAGTACTTTCAAGTATTTTTACTACCATCTACCAATAGGTGTGGGTGTTGGGGCGGCAGCGTAGCCTAGTGGTTAGAGCGTTGGACTAGTAACCGGAAGGTTGCGAGTTCAAACCCCCGAGCTGACAAGGTACAAATCTGTCGTTCTGCCCCTGAACAGGCAGTTAACCCACTGTTCCCACGCCGTCATTGAAAATAAGAACGTGTTCTTAACTGACTTGCCTGGTTAAATAAAGGTAAAAAATAAATAATAAATAAATAAATAAATAAAATTAAAAAAAAGGTTCCCTTCTTTGCGAGGCATTGGAAAACCTCCCTGGTATTTGTGGTTGAATCTGTGTTTGAAATTCCCTGCTTGACTGAATTACAGATAAATGTATGTGTGGGGTAGTCATTAAAAATGAAACATTATTATTGCACACAGAGTGAGTACATGAAACGTGTTATGTGTCTTGTTAAGCAGATGAACTTATTTAGGCTTGCCATAACAAAGGGGTTGAATATTTATTGACTCAAGACATTTCAGCTTTTCATTGTTTATTAATTTGTAAAACAATTCTAAAAACACCATTTTACTTTGACATTATGCGGTATAGTGTTTAGGCCAGTGACACATTTTAAATTCAGGCTCTAACACAACAAAATGTGGAAAAAGTCAAGGGGTGCGAATACTTTCTGAAGGCACTGTATGTGCTTGTCCAAATCCCTCAGCCCAGTAAACATTTGTCTCTTTTTAAAAACCAGCCAGCCAGAAAAGCTCTCTGCTTCTCTCTAGTAGTCGAGGCTGACTGTTCAACCTGTCATCCTGTCTATCCGCCTTTCTTTTACAGTCTGTGACGGTCAAGATCACATGGAGAAAATCCTAAATAATTCAATGTCTAGTACTTAGAGAATATCTAACATCTCTACTATGCCTCTACCCTACTATTAGGAATTCTGAAGAACTGGTTTCCTGTTGTGTGGGTTAGAGTTGTTTTGCATTTGGAACTTAGGAGTAGTTCACAGACAGGTTGTGGAAAAGCTAGGTAATAATAGCGTATTTATTTAATTGTTTAATATTGGATTTTAAATAGCCTGTATGCATTATGCTTGTGTTCTTTTTACAACATGTTTTGTCATTGATAAAATATTTTCATAAAGTGGTCGCTATTTAATTAAACAAAATAATTAATTGCAAAATATTTCCTGGTGACATTTTGAATGCTCTCCAACAGACTACATTCAATTGTCGAACCAAAGCATCCTGACCCATTTGACTTTTTATTTCAGCGAGACCCAATCTTCACATTATGCCCACGAACACTTTTCCTGACCCACATTTCCACATGAAGAATCACAGGAGAACCACATTGAGGCCTCCACACAAAGTGATTCATATTTCCAAGGAATGGGGGAACTACATGTTGTTTGCGTATTACTACACAGGGTGTGCTCCGGCCATTGTGTGACTAGGCAATGGTTGTGATAGCTGCCTTTGAGAAAGAAACCTGCTTCTCTGTAGGAAGGTGAGACTTGAATGGCTGATCTTCACGGATGACTGGAGTTTCTCACTTAGTCTTTTTTCAACATCACTGCTCACGTATAAAGGAGTGAAGCTGGGGGTCAAAGGCTCTTTCTCCTGCACAGGGCGATGGGGGAAAGGTTATCGTGATGGCTCCAGTCAGGCAAACGTGTCAGGTTCAGGTGCTGGGCATTAGGACTTACATAACAGACAGATGTCTCAGTCAACACTATCCTGTAGGAGTGGGGAGGTAGCAATACATTTCAAAAGTACTCCGTTCCATTAATTCCATTCCAGCCATTATAATGAGCCCCTCCTCCTATAGCTGCTCCCACCAGCCTCCTCTGGAATACACCCATAGAGATCAATGTCCACCTAAGCCTCCTTCAGACCAGCTCAAATCAATCTCTGGTACAATCGTTGCTACATTCGGAGTGCTGCGGATTCTGCACACATTGACTCTGTTGTATTTCTTCAGCACTAACCAGAACATCATTTCTGACCAGGGTACACCACACATCCATAAAGATGAAGAGAGAGGCTGAAAGTGTACCATGAAGTAATAAAGTCAATTTCAAACGGAATTAATAGAATCTAGCAGATTATATAGTAGATCTCTGGGAAACATCTTAGACTTGGATTTCCAAAGCAGCATTTAGGTGATTCTGATCTATTAAGATCAGTCTGTCAGAGAAAATCTCACTTTGAAGTGTTTGAATTTAAACGAAAGACCTTCTCTCCATGTTAGTAGCAGGTGAGTAGCAATGTGGTCTGTCTACACATGAATACTAGCAAGCCAGATGGGGAGTGCATGAGGGATGAAATATGATTATGTATACAGCACCTGCTACTATCCCAGTACAGTATACACTTCCCTTGCTTTACTTTATTAAAGCTGGATTGATTGTTGGGAAAACCTCCATTTGGCAATAAAGTGAGCCCCTTTTTGGTGTCCAACTGACGTCAATGAAATAGGTTTAATAGAAGGGGGATTCCTCTATATTGAAAAATATTATCTTTAGATTTTAAAATATTCCTAAATAACAATTGATATTGGAATCAAAATAGTAATCATATTACAGTGCAAGCAGTAAAGCTTTATATTACCATTTATTTAGCTTTGTAGTACCTACAGATGAAACACTGAGTCTTAAAGGAGGCCTGGGTAAGGCCAAAATGGCACAAATGTTCCAACTTCAATTCCTAATTTCTCAATTATGCTTTAAGATACAAATATCAAATATTTCTCAACAATCCTTCCTACACTGGACTATTCTATGGATTACATTTGATGAAAATCGACCAATATCTTGCTCTTTTTATGTTCTAGTTTAGTAAGGAATCCTCCAGAAGTATGATGACACACACAGACATGCACACACACAAACACGCACACGCGCACATACACACACACACACATACAGCAATTTACATGCACATAGTTTTAAAGACTGTAAACTCCAAGTGCCCTTTACCCCATAAACCTTCCCGCTATTAATAATGTATTTTCTCATCTCAGTATAACTCTAAGTGCTTCTTTACATGAGGGAGAAGACAGGAGCAGCCGTACCATTGGCAACATTAGTCATGATGCTCTGATATGGCTCTGCTGTAGCGCTGCGGGACACAAAGAAGGTGACCTGACCTCTGTGGCATACACTTGTCACTGAAGTCTGCAATACACAGGCCAAGCCATATGGAGGCCTGTCAGTCAACCTTGGGCCCCATTACAGGCAAACCACACCGGCCACATTGTGCCTGCCAGTGTTGAAAAATTAATTTACACATGCATATTTTTCAATAATTTCACTCACACCGCTTGCACGCGTGAATGAGCATCTGTGTTGCCAAGCGGTAAAATAGAACGTGGTTTTCTTTGAAATGCTCTGTGCACTGCAGGTCCCCTCCTTATTGGATACCAGGAAGATACAAACCCACGTGGATGCTTGAACGACAAACAAGGAGAGATTAATCAAAGATAACGAACTAAAAACTAACTAGGTTTCCCTTTTTATCTGTGGATTAATCATCGGAGTAGAGAAACACACCATTTTGAATGACTCCAAAATTCCACAATGAAGCAGTTAAGTTAAAATAAGACCAAATGTATGTCAGGTGAAATAACAACCCAATGTTCATCTGGGACAAACTAGCTAGCAATAGCAACTAGCTAGATTTCCATTCATATTTCATGTGTTTTAACATGCCGCCCAAAAATTAATATAGTTGGTTCACAGTTGGTTTTAACAATTTTAACCTGCATAACACGATCGTGTCTGATCACAAGCACTTAGCCGGTGTAGTCAGCATGTTAGCCACGTTACACTGAACCAGGGGCCACTTGGCTATATCTGTAGGCCTATGCACGGTGCACACTGGACCACACTGCTTTTTATTTTTGTAGTCTTTTGAATGAGACCTTGAAAGGAAGAAAAAGAGAGATATTCACATTCCATACCAGTCCTGGTCTAATAACATACTATGATAAAAGAATGAGAGGCCCACACAGAATGTTGCTTCGCCCCAGAATTAAGCAATAAGGCCCGAGGTGGTGTGGTATATGGCCAATATACCACGGCTAAGGCTGTTCTTAGGCACTACGCAACCCCCCAGTATTTTATTCCATATAGCGCCGGGGAGGAGCAATATTCCGCTGTATGTTCCTCTCATTATGTTATCAAGATCGTGAGAGGAAGTATCATCAATTCAGTATTGACAACATAAAGTATCATTTCTTACCTTTGTATGGAGGAAATGAAAGAGTTTGCAAGTAATCTAAAGACAATGATGTAGTATCTTGGTAAAGGTTAGGCATGAGTCATCATTAGGAGCAGAGAATAGCAGAGCCTTGTGTAGTGACTCACTCTCTATCGCTCTGCTTTTTTCTACCAGTCTGGGTCCTCACAGAGCTTTTAAAGCCTGAGCTCTGTGAGCGTTGAGCGTTGATGTGAAAGGCAGGCTCATCCTCAATGTGAGTCTGTCTGACCTCTCAGTTCTCATCACGGGCTGGGACTCTAGAGCTTTGACCATTTGTTGGAGCAAGTCCACGTAGAATTACCCCTGATCTGCCTGCCGATTCACCTAGTGGAGCCCCGGGGAATGACGTGTTGATGGCTGTGTTGACTTAAACCATCCTCAGTAAGATGGTTCCCTCAGCTCAAAGTGTTGGGCTAGGGGAGGTGTTAGACAAGGTACTATGCACTGTACATTCCACGAGCATTGCCTTTATTTTAACCCGGAGGCCTGGAATATTCCCTCAGAAAACCCCCAACACACATATTCTAAACTAAACACACAGCCCACACCACACCTCTCCCTCTCTCTTTCTCCCCTGTACCTCTCCCCACATGCAGTAGTCTGGCTCCTGACATTTGCAGTGGTCCCGCAGTGCTGGAGCAGAGCTGTCAGAGTCCATCTTGTCTGCAGCGGCTCCACTCACATATCATCAGACTCTGGAGCTCTACCCAACAATGGCAAGCTAAAGGACTGTAGGGGAGGGTATAAAGGATTCCACAATGTCTAAATTGAACAAATGAGGATGTCAAACGTTCCTACAATTGGTTTGAATCAAGGTGAAGTTAAGGTGTCTGTGTGTCAATTGAAGTGTTGAAGAAAAGCTACAGTATAGCTATTCCTGTTGTCATTATTGATCTCAGAGATGCACTACAACCCATGTGTCCCCAGAGTAATGTATGGCTGAAACATGCCCTATGTCCCCAGAGTAATGTATGGCTGAAACATACCCTATGTCCCCAGAGTAATGTATGGCTGAAACATACCCTATGTCCCCAGAGTAATGTATGGCTGAAACATACCCCATGTCCCCAGAGTAATGTATGGCTGAAACATGCCCTATGTCCCCAGAGTAATGTATGGCTGAAACATACCCTATGTCCCCAGAGTAATGTATGGCTGAAACATACCCTATGTCCCCAGAGTAATGTATGGCTGAAACATACCCTATGTCCCCAGAGTAATGTATGGCTGAAACATACCCTATGTCACCAGAGTAATGTATGGCTGAAACATACCCTATGTTAACTTTCTCTTAGGGCTTGTATCACTCTGATTCTGACGTGGCCTGCATTCATTTTCATTTATTTTTATTTATTTATTAATTCTCCCCAATTGCGTGGTATCCAATTGGTAGTAGTTACAGTCTTGTTTCATCGCTGCAACTCCCATACGGACTTGGGAGAGGCAAAGGTCGAGAGCCATGCGTCCTCCAAAACACAACCGAAACAACCAAATCTGAAACCCAACTGGTTCTTGACACAATGCCCATCAAACCCAGAAGCCAGCCGCACCAATGTGTCGGAGGAAACACCGTACATCTGGCGACCTGGTCAGCGTGCACTGCACCCGGCCCGCCACAGAAGTCACTAGTGCACGATGAGACAAGGATATCCCTGCCGGCCAAACCCTCCCTAACCCAGACGACGCTGGGCCAATTACGCGCCGCCCCATGGGCCTTCCGGTCGCGACAGAGCCTGGACTCGAACCCAGAACCTCTGGTGGCACAGCTAGCACTGCGATGCAGTGCCTTAGACCACTGCGCCACCCGGGAGGCTCCGTGGCAGACTTTCTTTGCTGCTTTTTTGCTCTCCTTCAAACAAACGTGTACGTACTTTTTCTTTCTTATGAAAAAGATGAGAGGCTGCTAAATGATTTCCAGAGGTAAAGACTGAATTAGATTTCCGAGACAGCTCCACATTACAACTGAGGAAGAAAAACAGTGTTTTATTTATTTCTTCAACCTCAGACCCGCCTGGCTACAGATCGTCAGGGGTCTTTTGTATGTGTGACTTTTACATTGTGGTCGAAGGAAATGTGTGGAGCCATTGCTCCATTGAGGCTTTTGAAGTCCGGTTCTTTGTGTGCACGTCTCAGTGCCCTAATGATCCAACCTGACTCATTATCCAGGCTCTGGACCTGACGCTGCCACGGCCACACGGTGGGCCCAGCTCTCCTCACTCCACACAACTCACAAATTACTCCAGCTTAGTCCCACACTGAGAAACAGGTGGCCTGCAAGTCACCCTCTTTAATGGCTCCCAAGGGAAAAATAGACCTGTACCTAACTACACATACCTCATCCAATACCACAAGTATCCCATGTTAATGTAGGGCTTTGCCCCTTCGTGTAATCAGCAATGCTCTTATATAATGTGATTAAATCGTATTAAAGTAAAAGTTTGGTTGAAAAGCATATTCTTGTGCTCTCTTCAGGAGTCAGTGGCCCATGCAGTTCCATGGTTTGTTTTTACCTGAGCTGTCAATAAGCTTGGCTTGATTTTGCTGAAACTATACGGTTGAAGTAAAGGTCTTTCCACTCATGCTCAGACGGTGACATAATATTCATTTCATTCAGTGACTCACCAGTCACAGAACATGACAGCGTGGAGCCACTCAAAATGTAATTATCATTGAAATGTTATATTTCTCCCCTTTTGAATTCAAAAGAGATTCATTACCTGCTCCGAGGGTTCTATTCAGCCATTTTAATGGACTTTTTGAACATTTGGGTGAACATATATATGTAAATATCAGTTTTTGTTTGTTCTATTTTGCAGTAGTGTCTGAGCTGATTGCATTCATTCAACCTCATTATTTGTTTAACCTGCACTGAATCATGTTAAAACTCTACTCTCCTCAAATTGTGTGTGTTTGTGTGTGTAACTGTGAGCATGTTTGCATGTGTGTGTGTGTGTGTGTGTGAGCGTGTTTGTGTGAGTGTGTGTGTGTGTGTGTGTGTGTGTGTGCGTGTGTGTTTGTGGCTGTGTGCATGCATGTGTGTGTGTTTGTTTGTGTGTGTGTGTATGTGACGATAGGAGGAATAGGGAGTGGGAGGGAGAGAGTTGAGGAAGAGAACAGTGCCAAGGCCATTATAGAAAAGAGGCACATTAATTGGCACAATGGGAAACAGTTGAAGGCCTCCCTTTAATTATTCTAGTTTCATTCCTGTTAAGGTCACATTGTACCTGATGTTCACCTCCATTACATTTGACTATGTGATCAAATACAGGAGCTGGATATCTACAAAACAAGGACATTCTATACACATGAAAGCACCTGCGATGGGCTTTGTGAAGTGTGAATAATGATATGCTGGCTTTGTTACAGCTCCATCCCCATATCTTAGTAAATGCCCTTTAAAAGGCCATGCATTAATGAGCATGAAATGGCAGGATGTTGAGCAAATAAACTCGTAAAAAAGCCATTAGATTTGTTTGCTGCAAAAATGTCAGAAACAGTTTAGATCTTCAAAAATACCTTCACTAATGAATATCTGACAGTGGAGGCAGTGGACAACTAAAAAACACAGCCTTCCACCTCTCTCTCCATTAGACTACAACAGTGGACCCCAGGAAGAGTAGCTGCTGCTTTTGCAACAGCTAATGGGGATCCTAATAAAATACCAAACAGACCTGCAACTTAAGAAAGAAGAAAATATGAGAAAGATATGGATCAAACTATAGAACTGCGATACAGTTTATCATCAATAGTGCTATCAGAAAATACCAGAATTTTTTTTAATCAACTATATCAAACCAAATTCCCAATCTCTATACCTCAGAATACTTTTATGTTCAACAGTAAATCCTGGGTGCAGACAAGGACCAGTTTGAACTTGCAGACACAACAGATAGAACAAACATTTCTGCTGTTTGCCCTTCCTTCCTGTGTTTTTTTCACTAGATTCCCTAATCCATGTGATGCATTGATGCCTGGGAGTGACATCCTCTAAGCTGTGACACCATATGTGGCGCGTGAAAGGTGACAGGGCATTTTTCACAGTCATTATGGGATGTGAAGTTATGAGGAGCCAGGAGTGGTGCCAAGTCAGGCAGCTGCCTGTCAGAGGGCTGTTTCTCTGAGCCTGGCATAGACTCATCCTAGGCACTGCCACTCAGGGCCCAGATGAGTTCAGGGACAGAGTGCATGTGCTTCTCTCCCCCTGCTTGGTGCATGTTGGCGCAGGCTATGTTTGTTCTTAACCCTCAACCCGTTGTAACTTAGTTGTTTCTTCACACCATTTATCAAATTTGTCAAATGTACTGATGTCAAAATACATTTACAAAATAAAATAAATTACACATTTTGTTTTAGCAGGAATAAGCAAATTTTGTCCCGAATGTTTTGATTGCATTCTCGACCTCAAGTTTGTAAACCAATTTCCAAGCTGTGGATTCTGGACATGCATGTTGGCTGTGCCACTACAATTGGACTACCTCTCCTTGTTGTTGAAGTCATGTTTATTTGAACGTCTTGGCTGCCTGTAGCTTTGGGATGTATGCTGAATGTTAATTCAGTGGAATGTCTGTCAGAAGGAGTCCTCAGTGGCTCCCTGGCTGCAGGGCCTCTTCTCAGCACCACCAGAGCTGTCTCTTGGGCCGTATAATGGGGACGTTTATTTTAGGAGCCTGGTGCTCATTGAAGAGTCTGTCATGCATGCTCTATCTAGAGACGAGCAACAACGTTCCTGTGAACTCTAGGAAATGACCTCTGCCACACACACACACACACACACACACACACACACACAAACACACTCACAGCCGATTAAATTAAGGGTTAAATGCAGAAGACACATTTCAGTTGAATGCATTCAGTTGTACAACTGACTAGGTATCCCCTGTTCCCTTCTCTAACTCTGTGCTTACTCACATACGTATTTGTGCACAACATGTTGCGTTTCGCCTCAAACAAGGCTTGCCATATTGCTCTGGTTCCAGTGACAGGCATACTAAGTAGGATGGTGCTTTGCACATGAATGGCTCACCGGCTATCTGGCTTGTCTCTATCTCTGTGTGTAATTACTGTATGGATGCTCCTTTTGAGGGTTCTAGACTTGAAACTGTACAACCGTGGTGTGGAGTGTGTCTCCTTCATCGCCGTCAGCACTTTTCAGTCTCCCTGCTTTTATGATGTATTGGCCACAGTGACTGGATGCTAGGCTGAGCAGCAAGAGAGTTGCATAATGAACGCAAAGGAAATACACACGCAGGCTGCTGAGACTTCCTAACGCAATGGCTGTCATGATTACTGCATTACTTAGCCTGGCTATTTACTAAATATTGAAATTAAGGTAGACCCAAATTCAGAGGAGGCTGGTGTGAGGAGATATACAGGCTCATTGTAATGGCTGGAATGGAATTTATGGAACGAGTCAAACCTGTGGTTTCTGTATGTTTATATCTGTTTGATACCCTTCCATTTACTCCATTCCAGCCATTACAATTAGCCCCTCCTCCGGTAGCTCATCCCACCAGCCCCCTCTGCCCAAATTGCATCGTTTGAACTGAAATTTGATTCTCCCATCGCAGCGTATGGTGGATGTATTGAGGTGGTAGCTTGCCCTTTTTTTGAGTCTGTGACATGGATGTTTAACTTTGATTATAATATGGTAATGAATAACTGATGAGAGTCTGCAACCCAGGGTGCCACATGCTAATTGGCCAAGGCTGAACTGTGCTTAGAAGGTGTGTGATTAGAGAATTAAACAACCTTGCATAACTCACACAGGTGGGCGTCGCTGAGAGGACCCAGCCGTCTGTCTGTGTGCCCACATTCATAATAGCCTCTCGTCATCAGCTGTTTACCAAAGAGCTCCTAATCAACTGTCTGAACAAAGGCCTGGTTGAAAGGCTTGGCCACAGTCAACATGGACATCACCACTGAGTCTATAGAAACAGAATGGTTCTGGGATTATTTACACTCAAACAGAATTTTCTGTGATGGATTTAGATACATCTAGAGATGTAGGTTGATTTAGACTGGGTGTGGGACAGACAGTGGAGAGGTGTCATCTCAGAGGGCAGCTGACGTTGACACTTCTGCCTAAAATTGACCACCTCAGGAGTGGAGCCTGCTAATGAAGCCTCCAGTCAATTAGTCAGTTCTGTAGCCCCTGTGTGCCATTAATAAGGTGTGTCCCAAGCTGACACGGAGGATGAGAAGTACAAAGAACACAAACCAGAGGCAGCTCCCGTCCCAGACCACAGGAGAGAGAGTGGAGGTCAAACCCAGGAGGACCTGAAGGAGAGAGTGGAAGTCAAACCCAGGAGGACCAGAGGGAGAGAGTGGTCAAACCCAGGAGGACCAGAGGGAGAGAGTGGAAGTCAAACCCAGGAGGACCAGAGGGAGAGAGTGGTCAAACCCAGGAGGACCAGAGGGAGAGAGTGGTCAAACCCAGGAGGACCAGAGGGAGAGAGTGGAAGTCAAACCCAGGAGGACCAGAGGGAGAGAGTGGAAGTCAAACCCAGGAGGACCAGAGGGAGAGAGTGGAATTAAAACCCAGGAGGACCAGAGGGAGAGAGTGGAAGTCAGAACCCAGGAGGACCAGAGGGAGAGAGTGGTCAAACCCAGGGGGACAAGTGGAGGTCGTGTTTGTGTGTGTGTATGTAGCAAATGTGTGAGACAGAGACAGAAACAGAGACAGAGACAGAAACAGAGACAGAGACAGAAACAGAGACAGAAACAGAGACAGAGACAGAGACAGAAACAGAGACAGAGACAGAGACAGAAACAGAGACAGAGACAGAGACAGAGACAGAGACAGAAAACAGAGACAGAAACAGAGACAGAGATAGAAATAGAAACAGAGACAGAGATAGAAATAGAAACAGAGACAGAGACAGAAATAGACATAAACAGAGACAGAAACAGAGACAGTGACAAAGATAAAGACAGAAACAGAGACAGTGACAGAGATAAAGACAGAAACAGAGACAGTGACAGAGAAAGACAGAAACAGTGACAGAGATAAAGACAGAGACAGAGATAAAGACAGAAACAGAGACAGTGACAGAGATAAAGACAGAAACAGAAACAGAGACAGAGACAGAGATGAAGACAGAAACAGAAACAGAAACAGTGACAGAGATAAAGACAGAAACAGAGACAGTGATAGAGATAAAGACAGAAACAGAGACAGTGACAGAGATAAAGACAGAAACAGAGACAGAAACAGAGATAAAGACAGAAACAGTGACAGAGATAAAGACAGAAACAGAGACAGAGATAAAGACAGAAACAGAAACAGAGATAAAGACAGAAACAGAAACAGAGACAGTGACAGAGATAAAGGTAGAAACAGAGACAGTGACAGAGATAAAGACAGAAACAGAAACGGAGACAGTGACAGAGATAAAGACAAAAACAGAGACAGTGACAGAGATAAAGACAGAAACAGAGACAGAGATAAGGACAGAAACAGAGACAGTGACAGAGATAAAGACAGAAACAGAGACAGTGACAGAGATAAAGACAGAAACAGAGACAGTGACAGAGATAAAGACAGAAACAGAGACAGTGACAGAGGTAAAGACAGAAACAGAAACAGAGACAGTGACAGAGATAAAAACAGAAACAGAGACAGTGACAGAGATAAAGACAGAGACAGAGACAGTGACAGAGATAAAGACAGAAACAGAGACAGTGAAAGAGATAAAGACAGAAACAGAGACAGTGACAGAGATAAAGACAGAAACAGAAACAGAGACAGTGACAGAGATAAAGACAGAAACAGAAACAGAGACAGTGACAGAGATAAAGACCGAAACAGAGACAGTGACAGAGATAAAGACAGAAACAGAAACAGAGACAGAGACAGTGACAGAGATAAAGGCAGAAACAGAAACAGAGACAATGACAGAGTTAAAGACAGAAACAGAGACAGTGACAGAGATAAAGACAGAAACAGAGACAGTGACAGAGATAAAGACAGAAACAGAAACAGAGACAGAGATAAAGACAAAAACAGAAACAGAGACAGTGACAGAGATAAAGAAAGAAACAGAGACAGAGACAGAGATAAAGACAGAAACAGAGACAAAGACAGGAACAGAAACAGAGACAAAGACAGGACAGAAACAGAGACAGTGACAGAGATAAAGACAGAAACAGAAACAGAGACAGAAACAGAGACAAAGACAGTGCATCAAATCTGTTTATTAGTTCACATCATGCTGCAAAGACAGGAACAGAAACAGAGACAGAGACAAAGACAGAAACAGAGACAAAGACAGGAACAGAAACAGAGACAAAGACAGGAACAGAAACAGAGACAGAGACAGGAACAGAAACAGAGATAGTGACAGAGATAAAGACAGAAACAGAAAGTAAGACAGTGACAGAGATAATGACAGAAACAGAGATAAAGACAGAAACAGAGACAAAGACAGGAACAGAAACAGAGACAAAGACAGGAACAGAAACAGAGATAGTGACAGAGATAAAGACAGAAACAGAAACAGAGATACAGACAGAAACAGAGATAAAGACAGAAACAGAGACAGGGACAGAAACAGAGACAAAGACAGTGCATCAAATCTGTTTATTAGTTCACATCATGCTGCAGTCTCCTGCAATCAAACATGCTGCATTTTACTGAAAGGTTTTGGTGTTGGATCTCATCCTTTCTGCATCTCTCTGCACTGCATAGTGTTCTGCTCAGAGCTGTTACATCATCAGTCAGCGATTAACAACCTTGGTGCCCAAAGCCATGGGAATCTTATGGTTTAACGGCACCCCCTGACCAGGATCCAGTCCGGAATCGAGATAGCGTATGGATAAATCAGATGTAGCATAATCAGAAATGCATGAAAGGACAAATTAAATGTAACTAAATCACGTGTGTTGTATGGTGTTCTGACGTACATACGTGTGTGTGTGTGTGTGTGTGTTTTAGGTTCTGGGATCTTCACTGTTGCTTCACTCTCAATGTGACCTCTGTCACCATAGCTATATGTTCACACATGTAGTCACATCGCAGGTGCTCCTATCCAAAGCCATGTAGTCTGAATGACAGGGTCCACTGGGGTACAGCTATATAGATTGCTCCCATTTAATACACACCACAGGCACCATCATTCAGGACATGTCCTGGCCAGTAGGCTGTTGGCCGTAGTCCAGGGGAGGACAGAAAATGTAATAATGAAATAGAAGCCTGTAAAAGAGAGGAGGAGCAGCTCTTCCATTGTCTCACAGATATTTATCTACAGTAGCTCCCTTTCTGTTTGCTTTAATGAGACGTCTGCGGTGTCAAACCATCTATATTCTCTGTTGATTACTAGAATAATTATTCAGAGCTGGGTGCAGCACAAAAGCTTTATTGAAATCTAATCACACAAATGTCTGCTTCTGAATCTATGGAGTGTTATTGCACTTTTACTAATGAGCTTTTAAATGGCCTTAAAGAGATTGAATGGGATCTTAAGGATCTTAAGGACTTGCAAATTCGTAACATATTGTACGAATTGGAATTCGTAATATATCGTATGAATTGTTGGGGAAAAAATGATTTATTTATTTTTGTTTGTTTTTGCAGGACGTAACATATGCAAAATGGATAACGTTTTTTAATTTTTTTAAATTCCTCTTTAAGTTATGAGAGGACCTGTCTCTTAAAGTATGATGGAACCATTAGTTATTTATTGTGGACTTTACGGTGTGTTATCTTGTTATTTTATTACTGGTAAGATGGAGCAGGTTTTCATGACAAGTCATCTGACTGGATTTTGCTTTAATAAATTGGGGTTAATTACTGTATTACATGCTCATCCCTGACCTCCCTTGCTATTATTCTGATTAAAGCAATCCAAGAGATTCCCATAATGCCAGAGGTGTAAGCAGGTTTAGCAATGCAAAACTAAAGCAAAAAGGCAAATGTTTGAACCAGCAAAAATGTGATGAATACAGGGAAATTCAAAATGCTGGTTGGGTCGTTCCACAAATAGAGTACATTTTGGTTAATGTAACATAATAAAAATAAACAATGAATATCATTTAATTTTAACATGCTGTCATAAAGAGCATATGTTCAACTTCATAAAGTACATGTTATCCCATTTCAAGGGGTTGGAAAATAAATGACTATAGTAAGTGCCATTAAAATAACAGGGTTGACCATATCAGGTTTGAGGTTTTTATCTTTAATCAGCCATTGTGAGAGGGGGAATGAAAGTGTGTTGTGTGCAACAGGGAGGGTCTAGTATTAATTGTTAAAACATTTCTAGCCTATCTATATATGGGTAACAGGGTTTACATGTTATGCGAGACGCACTCAGCTGTCCACCACAAAACACCAGAAAATGGTCAAAAGGAGGACAACCAGTTTACCTGCTGCCACACT
This sequence comes from Oncorhynchus kisutch, assembly GCF_002021735.2. Lineage (NCBI taxonomy): Eukaryota > Metazoa > Chordata > Actinopteri > Salmoniformes > Salmonidae > Oncorhynchus > Oncorhynchus kisutch. The sequence continues at coordinate 34,598,480 of NC_034180.2, forward strand.
GACAAACGATGACACTTGGCTGTTATTATGTTCAATGTTTTTTATATATTTTGAAAAGGAAAAGCTTCACCATATTAAAACGAGAGTTCAGTTCACATAACAGGGTTGACCTTAAAATAAGGGACAGACGTAAATGAATCACGTAAATGAATCTACCACACGGAAACCCACTAATGTACCGACGGAAACGCACGAGGTGGCTAAAAACAGACATCCATCCTCTGCCAGCTTACTACCCATGGCCCGGTTAGCTGTCTGAATCGCCGTGACCCCAACCAACCTCACTACTCACTGGACCCTTATGATCACTCGACTAAGCATGCCTCTCCTTAATGTCAATATGCGTTGTCCATTGCTGTTCTGTTAAGTGTTTATTGGCTTATTTCACTGTAGAGCCTCTAGCCCTGCTCATTATACCTTATCCAACCTTTCAGTTCCACCACCCACACATGCGATGACATCACCTGGTTTCAATGATGTTTCTAGAGACAATATCTCTCTCATCATCACTCAATGCCTAGGTTTACCTCCACCTTATTCACATCCTACCATAACTTTGTCTGTACATTATACCTTGAAGCTATTTTATCGTACCCAGAAACCTGCTCCTTTTACTCTCTGTTCCAGACGTCCTAGTCGACCAATTCTCATAGCTTTTAGCCGTACCCTTATCCTACTCCTCCTCTGTTCCTCTGGTGATGTAGAGGTGAATCCAGGTCCTGCAGTGCCTAGCTCCACTCCTATTCCCCAGGCGCTCTCTTTTGATGACTTCTGTAACTGTAATAGCCTTGGTTTCATGCATGTTAACATTAGAAGCCTCCTCCCTAAGTTTGTTTTATTCACTGCTTTAGCACACTCTGCCAACCCGGATGTCCTATCCGTGTCTGAATCCTGGCTTAGGAAGACCACCAAAAACTCTGAAATCTCCATCCCTAACTACAACATTTTCAGACAAGATAGAATGACCAAAGGGGGCGGTGTTGCAATCTACTGCAGAGATAGCCTGCAGAGTTCTGTCCTACTATCCAGGTCTGTACCCAAACAATTTGAACTTCTACTTTTAAAAATCCACCTCTCTAAAAACAAGTCTCTCACCGTTGCCGCCTGCTATAGACCCCCCTCTGCCCCCAGCTGTGCTCTGGACACCGTATGTGAACTGATTGCCCACCATCTATCTTCAGAGCTCGTGTTGCTAGGTGACCTAAACTGGGACATGCTTAACACCCCAGCCATCCTACAATCTAAGCTCGATGCCTTCAATCTCACACAAATTATCAATGAACCTACCAGGTACCACCCCAAAGCCGTAAACACGGGCACCCTCATAGATATCATCCTAACCAACTTGCCCTCTAAATACACCTCTGCTGTTTTCAGCGATCACTGCCTCATTGCCTGCATCCGTAATGGGTCAGCGGTCAAACGACCTCCACTCATCACTGTCAAATGCTCCCTGAAACACTTCAGCGAGCAGGCCTTTCTAATCGACCTGGCCTGGGTATCCTGGAAGGATATTGACCTCATCCCATCAGTAGAGGATAACTGTTTTTTTTTTAAATAAATGCCTTCCTCACCATCTTAAATAAGCATAAGCATTACGGCACCTTTACATAGCCCATCTATAATTTAGCCCAAACAACTACCCCTTCCCCTACTGTATTTATTTATTTTGCTCCTTTGCACCCCATTATTTCTACTTTGCACATTCTTCCACTGCAAATCTACCATTCCAGTGTTTTACTTGCTATATTGTATTTACTTCGCCACCATGGCCTTTTAATGCCTTTTCCTCCCTTATCTCACCTCATTTGCTCACATTGTATATAGACAAATTTTTCTATTGTATTATTGACTGTATGTTTGTTTTACTCCATGTGTAACTCCGTGTTGTTGTACGTGTCGAACTGCTTTGCTTTATCTTGGCCAGGTTTCAATTGTAAATGAGAACTTGTTCTCAACTTGCCTACCTGGTTAAATAAAGGTGAAATAAAAAATAAAAAAATCACAATAAATAAATAATAATCTTAAGAAATTACTTTGTCAAAGCAGGAACATAACTAGGGCTGGTGAAAACTTAGAGAAATAATGGGGTTAAGTGGGTTGAAATTTTCCTAGAATGTGGTCTATATTAAAGGGGACTTAATTTATTATAACAGGCTTTTAAATTGCAATATCGGTGCACAATTTCAACTTAAAATATCAAAAGGGACACAAAATGTACTCTATTCGTCGAACGACCCAGTTACATTTCTGAGCCTCTGCTGAGACTGGCTTCAAAGAGTAATGAACTCTGCCCTCTCTATCCATCTTATCTGCCAGGTATCAGGGATGAGGGCCTCATGCTGCTACAATATGTGGTGCTGAATCTCATCACAGGATTTCTCCTCTCTCAGACAGGCCAAAGTAAGGGTCAAGATATTATTTAGTCACCTCCAAAATGTTGCCAGGTTCCAACGGTACACTGTCCCTCTCCTGACTCAGTGTGCTTGGCTTTAGGACAAGGTCTAATTTAGGCTCTCTTGAGGTCGTCTCCTGCCTTATCAGCGCAATAGAACACCGGTGGAGTATGGGTCGCCCTGCCATGCTCAGTTCAGCACAGCTCAGCAGGGCTCACCTTAGCACACCTCTACAGTAGGCGACTGTGTTTCCCCCCCTGCAGCATCCTTTCACTCTACTGGCAGGCCTTTCACTCTGACCTTGTAACTTGATCCCCCTGATGAGGACTACCTTTCACTTCCTTAAGTAAAAGACATGGGCAAGGACTTTGTGATTATGCTGATAACTGGTGTTGATATGCCAATACCATTTGAGTGGACTATGTCAGATATGAGGCGTAAATTGCTATTAGTGTAGGAGTACTTCAGTACAGTGAAGACATTAGCTAGGTTAACATTAGCTAGGTTTGCATCTAATGGTGACAGACATTCATGCAAATATTGGAAAATCCACATTAAGAAAATATGCAACTTTTTCCAAAAGTAGTGTGCTTCCACCAAACTGACATACAATTTTTTAAACTATTTTTTTTCTCCCCAATTTCATGATATCCAATTAAGATTTGTCTCATCGCTTCAACTCCCCAACGTGTTCGGGAGAGTCGAAGTTCGAGTCATGCGTCCTCAGAAACATGACCTACCTCACGCTCTTCTTAACACCCGCCAGTTTAACACGGAAGCCAGCCGCACCAATGTGTTAGCGGAAACACCTTTCCAAATTAACTTTTTGTGCATAAAACAATCAGTAATAGAATTAATAGAATACATTTTTTGGCTTAAGTGTTCATGTACCGGGTGGGAATGTCAACGTCATTTCCTGCATTTTTACACACGCCAATATGCCATCTCTATTTAGAACAAAAAGTAAGCAAAAATGGCCACAGTCATCAAGCTAGGTAAGAGATCATTATTAAATATGTTTAATAGTGGCGCGGCGGTCTAAGGCTGCGCCACTAGAGGCGTCACAACATGCCCAGGTTAGATCCCGTGGTGTATCACAACCGGCAGTGATCGGGCGTCCCATAGGGCGGCGCACAATTGGCCCAGCGTCGTCCGGGTTAGGGGAGGGTTTGGTGGGTCGCGACGTGTCTGAGTACATTTATAATTATTTATTTTATTACTGGAATTGATTTGGACATGTGCATCTGTGCTCTCTGTTCAGTCTCGGCTCAGTTTGGCAGCTGCGTGAGCGGGAGATGCCCGTGTGCTTCGCGGTTCACCGGATCTTTTTTTCTACCGTTTTCTTGAAGAACACTCCGCGACACACGCTGCAGCGCTGCGGTTCAGCAGCAGATGATGCCCTGTCAGCCACTGACTTGTCATTCCCACTCGCCGTCATCAAATGGACTCATGCTAGCCACAAGTTCTGACTGAGCTCAATTGTCATGAAAAGCAAATACAGGGATGAGTTTCTCTCTTTTTTATACACACTTTGAGAAATAACAAGGAGCGCCCACAATGTGTTTTGTGCGGGGAAGTGCTTAACGTTAGTAAGTAATGAGTCTCTCAAAACGAACACATTAATACAACGACACGTCCTGACCAAACATTCAGCATGATGGTAAACCCAGGGAGTTCTTTCAGAACAGGGCATAATGATTCAGGAAACAGTGCTTCGACAGTGGAAAAGTAAGTCAACTAGCAAGGCGTTGTAATTTTATAACAGGCGATGATAAGCAGAAATAAGGGAGTACTAACTCTCATAGTAGTAGATGTGAGTTTCGCTTTCAAACAATCCCGTGGCCTTGTAAATTACACAGCTAATAGCTAACATTAGCCAAAGCAATGGTGCAACCCTTAGTAGCAGTACAGATGAAGATGAAAAATGATCAGGCCTACTGTACATCTTACTGTAGAAATTATTGTTGAAAACTAGTCTAGGTTGGAACTGTTGCTTTTAAAATACAAGTAATAATTCATATTCTAAACTGGAATAAACTGATTGAAGCAAGATGATTTTTGAGGCAAACACTCACACAGTTCTGGGTTGCTCATCTGCAACAGGAAGCGGCTTCCTGCCTGACTGAGAAAGCAGTAAATGTTCTGATCCAATCTGGCACCACATACCTATGCAAGTCAGGGTTCTCAACTCTGACATACTTAAAAAAAAAAACTGGTACAGAAACGGTCTCATTGCTGAGTATGACCTCAGTGTTGCACTTTCAAAAACAGCCCAGAATAGACATGCTTGTTGAAAACTTCAACCAGCCACACACCTCTCATTAGGACTGTGTGTGTTTCCTGGTCTACATCTGTGTGATATGATCAATCAGTTTATTATAGTTAAGAATAAAAACATATATTGTTTTTTAAACAGCAACAGTTCCAAACTAGATTTACTTTTAACAATAATTTGTACAGTAAGATGTACAGAAGGCCTGATAATTTTTCATCTGTACTGTTACTTAGGGTTTCACTATCAAAAAGCCTGTGTGTGTGTTCTGTTACTCATCTGTGTGATGTGATCCATCAGTTTATTCCTAGACAGATATGTAAGAGTGTTTTTAATTGGGGAAAATAAACCTGGATATATATTTATATTAATATTTAATTTGATTGTTATTTGTTATTGTCTATATTGCATTTGTTTTAGGCATAAGGGCAATGAAATGTACCGATATTTACATATAGTTGCATATTTTACTAAGCTTCGGTCCCAGGAAAACACATTTCTAATTTGGGTCCCTGCTATAGGCCAAACATAGCAAGTGTCGCTGTAATCATTCTTGCTATCATTCTTCAGGTGCGCCTGTGGTCTCAATTAAATACAGTAGACTATAGCCTATGCATGGCCTGGAGATGCATGGGTCAGTTATCTTTCCAAGGAAATGTACTTCCTAAATAGGTTACTACATTGCCTAGAAATAGGCATAGATATTTATCACCCATATTTCTCTGTCTGAAAATCTTCCCACTCCTAAAAGGTAGGCTATAAAAATAGCTCAAGAGAAAGTGCAAGTCTCTCCTATTCCGCTCTCTTCAAACTACATCTAGCATATTGGCTGATACAGCCCAGTAATACAACATATGGGCCATGGGAGAATATCTGGTAATTGTAAATATTTCTTAAGTCATTTTTGCACATTTGATATTGCCTATAGGGCACGAACTTGCTGGGACCATGGCTGGCAAGTGAGCTGCATCTCATACGCCTAAAATAACATTGCCGGACTGCGGTTGAGTTTGGGACCAGTTCTTGCAGAGACGTAATGAAAAGCTGCTGGTGCGGGTGGGAGTGGGATTAAGAAATCGATCCTGTGCTCCATGACAGTGAAGCTTGTATTTTTAGAGCTGTTTATTACTGTGTCAGTGTGAAAAGTAGGGAATTAGCTAGGGAAACTGACAGATCAATAACGTTACATTGTCATACTGACCAATAAAAACTCACATTGCACTGAGAAAAAAAGTCAGAATATCAACCTTCAATCGTTTGGCTGATGGTTTCATAATTTGATTTAGGACTGTGACTGTGGCAAAATATTTGGCCAGCTCTCTCTCTAATGGTACATCAACTGGTGAAAGCTAGCCAAATTAATTTACTCTGTTGAAACGGGACAAATTAAAGGCTACAAAACATTTCCATACAAACGACTTCTGTTAGATAGCGATATGAGGTGGCTATTATTACTATCTGACAGGTAGCTAGAGGCTCGTGCTGACTTAGCTACTAGCCAGTGTAGCTAATTCATTCACCTCAGTAAGAGGGGATGAAATATTAGCTAACGTTTCATGTCAGTTACAATACTAGCTTAGCACTGCAAATAAACACTAGTTTCATTTTTTTTCTGTCAAGTTAAACAGCAGTTACCTTTCCAGCTACATCAGTCAACTAAAGAGTAGACAGTTTTTTGCTATGCTTGCTTTTACAACTCTGTGATAGAGTGCAACACATACACACTGAACTATGCTCAACTCTCCCATGCTGGTCCAGCCAGCCTTCTCACATCCTCAGCCAGCTCTGGGGTTTCCATGTGGTTATAAATCCAGCCAGCTGAACACTCCAACAAGCCTATGGTCTGCATTGTCCTGAAGCACATGATTGCGTTTTTTTGTATCGCATTGCAATGATAAAACTGGGGGGCACAAAAAGACCATTTCAGAATGTGTGTGTGTGGGGGGGGGGGGGGGGGGGCAGGCATAACACCCCTGTCCCCCAGTGACAGTTGCGCCCCTGGCGTCACAAAAGCTGTTGTATTAATAAATAGCAAATGTCCCTACTCTGGTCTTGGCACCTGCGTTCTACTTAACAGCTTGCAGACACAGTTAAATTATTATGGATGAGAGCAAAAAATTGTTATTTGTCAAACGGCAGTCGAGCATCGATCGTCATGTCACCAGAGTAAGACCCTCAATATTTATTGGAAAGCAGCATCAAGCTCATCACCGGACACTTCACCACCTGGTGAAGTATATCATCATTTATTTGTAGCATAATAAACTGCATGGTTTCCCAAGTCATAGTGGGAGGACCACATGACTCCAAGTTTACTTCGATATTATGGTGATTATCAATATTTTGCGCATAAAAGCGGTTCATTTCTTGCATAAATAGTTTTACAGACACAAAAAGATCCCACCATGTCGAACGAGCAAATTATCTGCCAGCGTTTATCAGAATTTACCGAAACATCATATTTCCAGCTGTTACTGATTATTTTTTATACCGCAGGACTGTAAGCCTACTCGCATAAAAACTGTAGATTGAAATGTGGTTGTTGTATTGATTCGTGTTTTCTTTTTAAAGCACACACTCAACTTGAAGTGCGCACCCATGATTGAATCCTATGATGGTGTTTTTTCTGAAGTTTGTTTGAATGTAGCTTATTGAATGACTCACTAAGAGATTATTTGCTGGAGATGTTGAAAGCTGCTCTCACTAAGGAGATGTCCCCTGCGCTGAACAGATGATTATTTTGTCTCCTGATGCTCAAACACTTAAACTCTCAGCAGGGAGCTGCAGAGCAGCATAGAAAGCACAAAAATAAAGTTCCTCTGTTACTGCCTTCCCACTGGGCACACCATGTCATTTCAATGTGGATAATTGGGTAATATTTGATTGAGACGTTGATCAATGAGATTCCAACCTATAGTCATCCACTCAAAAAAGACATCCAAAAGTTAGTTACATTTCTAATGTGTTATTAGTTATTACTATGCTTTCAACCACCTAAAAGCACAACCAAATTCCAATGCAAAAACAATTTTCTATCAAATTTCTATCAGTGGGCTTTCAATCATTTAAAGCACAGCAAAGTTCAAACGGGAATACGATTTATAAAACATATCAATTACTAATTTCAAGGTTGAATGCTATTAGTTTGTAAGATAGCCTTAACTTTTAGTCTATTTACTGTATTTCAAAGTAATATTGAATTGTGTTTGGTTGATATGTTGGATTGTTGTCTCCATCTTAACCAAAAATCTACGTTAAGGCATAGAACTTTAAATAGAGTTTGCACTTGATTTAGTCCTATTCTTTAACTTAGATTTTTGGTTGAGATGGAGACATGAATCCAACATATCAATTACTAATTTGTAGACAAACTAGAATTAAAGCCAGACTAACACGGAACCCAAACCGGCTGCGTGCGTGCGCCATCATGCATAAATTTATTTTGTCACCCCACATCAAACGCGATCACGACACGCAGGTTAAAATATCAAAACAAACTCTGAACTAATTACATTAATTTGGGGACAGGTCGAAAAGCATTAAACATGTATGGCAATTTAGTTAGCTAGCTTGCACATGCTAGCTAATTTGTCATATTTAGCTAGCTTGTTGTTGCTAGCTAATTCGTCCTGGGATATAAACATTGAGTTGTTATTTTACCTGAAATGCACAAGGTCCTCTGACAATTAATCCACACATAAAACGGTCAACCAAATCGTTTCTAGTCATCTCTCCTCCTTCCAGGCTTTTCATCTTTGAACTTATATGGCGATTGGCATCTAAACTTTCATAGTATTACCAAGACGACCGGCAAAACAGTTCGTCTTTCAATCACCCACGTGGGTATAACCAATGAGGAGATGGCACGTGGGTACCTGCTTCTATAAACCAATGGGGAGATGGGAGAGGCAGGACTTGCAGCGCGATCTGTGTCAGAAATAGAAAGGAGTTCTATTTTAGCCCTTGGCAGCGCAGACGCTCGGCGCGCCCAAGCAGTATGGGTACAATAATTGAATAACATGGATTTCTCGATTTATTTTGTAAAGCTCGCGCACGTGACGTGTCCTGTCTGGTCAGCATTTAAGTAATTGGCACAGATGGAACTATCCAAGCAGAAGATGCATCTCCTTCAAATGTGATATTTGGTTGCTTTGACAACAGCACAATTCAACATCACTAAATATCATTGCATATCATTGAAATCAAATAGAGCTTGAAACCCTAGGCCTATTGTATTTTCTATTTTTTTGTTGAATTCTGGGTTGAACTGAAACAATATGGGGTTTCCGAGTGGCACAGCGGTCTAAGGCACTGCATCTCAGTGTTAGAGGCATCATTGTGATACAGCCGGTTTGATTCCAGGCTGTATCACAACTAGCCGTGATTGGAAGATTGATAGGGCGGCGCACAATTGGCCCAGCGTTGTCTGGGTTATGGTAGGCCGTCATTATAAATAAGAATTTATTCTTAACTGACTTTCCTAGTGATATATGAAAATAATGTTTAACACATTTAATATTCTCTGTTCAACCTACCCTTTGGAATGACTTCAATAGCAACAGTGTGTCTATTTAGGTTTTAAGTGGAGATCTCTCAACAATTATTCTCACAATAGCAAATTGGTAAAATATCATAGCTAAGCAGGGCTAGGTGAAAACCCTAGATGGGAGACCAAAGGGTAGCTGTAGATAAATCAATTCTCGGGTAGGAGGTACTCCCCAGGCTATAGTTTTCTTTTCTGATAGTGGATATAACGTTGAAGATCTGACATTGTTTTAAAGGTACATATTCAAATTAATGTATTTTTTTATACATTGTCTCTGTTGAAATTTGGTTATCATGATGACATAATCCTGTGGTTGAAATTTCACTCTCAAAACAACAGGTGATTCCTTTTTTCAAATCCAGTGTATTTTCCATATACTGTAGAATCCACATCACAATACATTGACAAATTACGTTGAAACAACATTGATACATTTAGCTGTGTTGAAGCATAATAACACTAACTTCTACTTAGAATGATGTTAGGGTGAATTATTCTCCACTAGTCAGCTTTACTGCCCCCTGCCCTCTATGTAAATGAGGAAGAAAGATCTGACATTCTACAGGAAAGAGAAGACACCATTCCAACTGTTTAATGTGTCACTGGAACTGTGTCTCAGATGTAATAAGGCATACTGTACAGTACATCAACTCAAGGCCTAGTCCCTGAGGTAGCAGTGTCACGACCCGAGCGGATATGAGGATTTACTCAGTCGCGCAGAGCACTTACATAATTACTTCAATTTCTAAGACAATGCTGGGATCGAACCCACCATGAGCCCGCAATCCTGTTAAATCACATCTTAGAACGCACTGACCATATGAGAATTCACAGCAAATATGCACTCTGAAAGAAAGAAGAGATCAGAGAAGGTACATTTGGATTTAAAACAGTGTAATCCTGGGATCTCTTCAATCACCTTTCTGTTTTGCTCTTAACACACACTGCAGCATCAACTCTCTTGTCTGTGTCTCTATTCTACTGTAGCTCTCTATTTTTACGAATGGACAGAGGGGACTCCGTCGTCTCAGAGGGTGCCCAGTGCAACACAAACACACACCATGCACACTAACCAGCATCCGGACACAAAAATACTGAAAACTAGGGATCATCAACTAGAATCATCCACGGGCTGATATTTTCGTGAGCGGATGGTCGGGGGCCAGGAACATAATTACAAATAATTTGTGGACTGCAAATTGACTGCAAGAAGCCCAAACAGATATAGGACTAAAATAGAATTATTTGAAACCTTGCTTACATTTCTATACAATCACATACAGTTGAAGTCGGAAGTTTACATACACTTAGGTTGCAGTCATTAAAACTCGTTTTTCAACCACTTCATACATTTATTGTTAACAAACTATAGTTTTGGCAAGTCGGTTAGGATCTACTTTGTGCATGACACAAGGCATTTTTCCAACAATTGTTTACAGACAGATTATTTCACTTATAATTCACTGTATCACAATTCCAGGGGGTCAGAAGTTTACATACACTAAGTTGACTGTGCCTTTAAACAGCTTGGAAAATTCCAGAAAATGATGTCATGGCTTTAGAAGCTTCTGATAGGCTAATTGACATCATTTGAGCCAATTTGAGGTCTACCTGTGGATGTGTTTCAAGGCCTACCTTCAAGATCAGTGTCTCTTTGCTTAACATCATGGGAAAATCAAAGGAAATGAGCCAAGACCTCGCCTGAACACCTGAAGGTACCACGTTCATCTGTACAAACAATATTACGCAAGTATAAAGACCATGGGACCACACAGCTGTCATGCTGCTCAGGAAGGAGAAGCGTTCTGTCTTCTAGAGTTGAACGTACTTTGGTGCGAAATCAATCTCAGAACAGCAGCAAAGGACCATGTGAAGATGCTGGAGGAAACGGGTACAAAAGTATCTATATCCACAGTAAAACGAGTCCTATATTGACATAACCTAAAAGGCCACTCAGCAAGGAACAAGCCCCTGCTCCAAAACTGCCATAAAAAAATTGAGGCTACGGTTTGCAAATGCACATGGGCACAAAGGTCGTACTTTTTGGAGAAATGTCCTCTGGTCTGATGAAACAAAAATAGAACTGTTTGGCCATAATGACCATCGTTATGTTTGGAGGAAAAAGGGAGAGGCTTGCAAGCCAAAGAACACCATCCCAACCGTGAAGCACGGGGGTTGCAGCATCATGTTGTGGAGGTGCTTTGCTGCACGAGGGACTGGTACACTTCACAAAATAGATGGCATCATGACGAGGAAAATTATGTGGATATATTGAAGCAACATCTCAAGACATAAGTCAGGAAGTTAATGCTTGGTCGCAAATGGGTCTTCCAAATGAACAATGACCCCAAGCATACTTCCAAAGTTGTGACAAAATGGCTTAAGGACAACAAAGTCAAGGTATTGGAGTGGCCATCACAAAGCCCTGACCTCAGGGCATAGAGAATTTGTGTCCAGAACAGAAAAAGCGTGTGCGAGCAATGAGGTCTTTACAGTCCTGACTCAGTTACACCAGCTCTGTCAGGAGGAAAATGCCTAAATTCACCCAACTTATTGTGGGGATCTTGTGGAAGGATACTCGAAATGTTTGACCCAAGTTAAACAATTTAATGGCAATGCTACCAAATACTATTTGAGTGTATGTAAACTTCTGACCACTGGGAATGTGATGAAAGAAATAAAAGCTGAAATAATTAATTCTCTCTACTATTATTCTGACATTTCACATTCTTAAAATAAAGTGGTGATCCTAACTGACCTAAAACAGGGAATATTTACTAGGATTAAATGTCAGGAATTGTGAAAAACTGAGTTTAAATGTATTTGGCTAAGGTGTATGTAAACGTCCGACTTCAACTGTATCTTTCTATATTCAGCAAAAAAATAAATGTCCCTTTTTCAGGACCTTGTCTTTCGAAGCTAATTCGTAAAAATCCAAATAATTTAACATATCTTCATTCATTTCCCATGCAAGAACTGTTTCTCACAGCAAGAACTGGCAAATCTGGTACAGTCCATGAGGAGAAGATGCACTGCAGTACTTAATGCAGCTGGTGGCCACACCAGATACTGACTGTTACTTTTGATTTTGACCCCCCCTTTGTTCAGGGAGACATTATTCAATTTATGTTAGTCACATGTCTGTGGAACTTGTTCAGTTTATGTCTCAGTTGTTGAATCTTGTTATGTTCATACAAATGTTTACACGTGTTAAATTTGCTGAAAAAAACACAGTTGACAGTGAGTGGATGTTTCTTTTTTTGCTGAGTTTATTATGCATGGGAATACTTTAAAACAGATATCCTACATTAAAAACACTTGAGCACAGAGCTGATTTGCTGTTGTTTTTACTGTCTTTCATGTCCCCAAAAAATGACCCAGGGGTCCAAGTTGACGAACAATTGATGTGTTTAATCTCTTATTACAATGTCCGTGCAGTGCCAATCTGCAAATAGAACACACTCTCCATATTAAGCCCCTGTGTTTCAGGTCATTCACCTTCACAAGGGTAAACCGTGTAGAGTATATCTCCTATCCTTACTACCATTTTAATAATCTCTGTTCACAAAACATTCCTTCATTCGTTCATTCCCCCATGTGCTTTGAGCTGTAATTAAGACATTAAATTAAGCTCATCTTTACCATTTTTTTTTTTTTTTTTGCATTTGAACCTTCATTTAACTACCAATTAGCCGTCCATTTTAGCAAAAGTTAACATAATCGCAAATCTGGAAATTCCCACACAAATAGCAGGTTGACAAAATACATTCCATGATGTCAATAAAGCCAGAGGAAGAGACACATCGTACCACCAAGGAGTGAGCTAAATTCAGTCTTCTTTGTGCCAGTAATGATGGCTTAATAGGTCATCATCGCTATTAAAGATTGGGCTCTTTGTTTGTGGTGTGTGAAAGGGATTTCATTCTTTGAACTAATTGTGCTATTGTGTGTGTTTTTCCATTTTTTTGTAACTTATTTTGTATATAATGTTTCTGCCACCGTTTCTTATGACTGAAAAGAGCTTCTAGATATCAGGACAGAGATTAATGTCCTATTACTGTCCTAATTTATTTTTCTTTAACGAGTCGGACGCGAAGGATTAACTTCAGACAACTGCAAAGGCCCAAATCCCTGTGATTCGCATGAGAAAGAGATGGAGATATCAGGGGCGTAGGTCTGGGTGCCTTGTAAGGATCCAACGACTAATGGGTAATCTGCCTCTACCATCAGTACTATTAGCCAATGTACAATCATTGGATAATAAAATAGACAAACTAAAGCAGAAATCACCAGTGACTCTGTCAGATGACGCAGATGCTAAGCTACAGGACTGTTTTGCTAGCCCAGACTGGAATATGTTCCGGGATTCTACCGACGGCATTGAGGAGTACACCACATCAGTCACTGGCTTTATCGATAAGTGCATCGAGGACGTCGTCCCCACAGTGACTGTACGTACATACCGCAACCAGAATCCTTGGATTACAGGCAACATCCGCACTGAGCTAAAGGGTAGAACTGCTGCTTTCAAGGAGCGGCCCTCCAACGATTCATCAAACAGGCAAAGTGTCAATACAGGACTAAGATTGAATCGTACTACACCAACTCCGAAGCTCGTCGGATGTAGCAGGGCTTGCAAACTATTACAGACTACAAAGGGAAGCACAGCCATGAGCTAGACAAGCTAAATGACTGCTATGCTCTTTTCGAGGCAAGCAACAATGAAGCAGCAGATGTTCCGGACGACTGTGTGATCACGCTCTCCGTAGCCGATGTGAGTAAGACCTTTAAACAGGTCAATATTCACAAGGCCTCGGAGCCAGACGGAATACTAGGATGTGTACTCTGAGCATGCACTGACCAACTGGAAAGTGTCTTCACTGACATTTTCAACCTGTCCCTTACTGAGTCTGTAATAACAACATGTTTCAAGCAGACCACCATAGTCCCTGTGCCCAAGAACGCTGTCACACCCTGATCTGTTTCACATGTCTTTGTGCTTGTCTACACCCCTATTCCAGGTGTCATCCATCTTCCCATTATCCCCTTGGTATTTATACCTGTGTTCTCTGTTTGTCTGTTGCCAGTTCGTCTTGTCTTGTCAGGTCTTACCACCGTTCTTTCCCGGCTTCCTGTTTCTCTCGTTGTGTTTCCCAGTTTTTCCAGTTTCTGACCCTTCTGCCTGCTCTGACACCGAGCCTGCCTGCCGTCCTTTACCTGCCTGACCCTGACCTGATTACAAACCTCTGCTTGCCCTGACCCCAAGCTTGCCTGCCATCCTGTACCTGCTTGTACCTGCTTGACTCCTGTTCACGAACCTCTGCCTGCCCTCAACCTGCACTTTACCCGCCCCATGTTTCTAATAAATCTGTAAACTGTGCTATCCGCTTCCCATGTCTGCATCTGGGTTGTACCCTTAGTCGGGATAACACTAAGGTAACATACCTAAATGACTACCGACCCATAGTACTCACGTCTGTAGCCATGGAGTGCTTTGAAAGGCTGGTCATGGCTCACATAACACCATCATCCAGGAAACCCTAGACCCACTCCAATTTGCATACCGCCCCAACAGATCCGCAGATGATGCAATCTCTATTGCACTCCACACTACCTTTCCCACCTGGACTAAAGGAACACCTATGTGAGAATGCTATTCATTGACTACAGCTCATCGTTCAACACCATAGTGCCCTCAAAGCTCATCACTAAGCTAAGGATCCTGGGACTGACTAAAAACCTCCCTCTGCAACTGGATCCTGGACTTCCTGATGGGCCGCCCCCAGGTGGTAAGGGTAGGTAACAACACATCCGCCACGCTGATCCTCAACCCAGGTGCCCCTCAGGGGTGTGTGCTCAGTCCCCTCCTGTACTCCCTGTTCACTCATGACTGCACGGCCAGGCACGACTCCAACACCTTCATCACCAACAAACTAACATGATCCAAGCACACCAAGACAGTTGTGAAGAGGGCACTACAAAACGTATTCCCCCTCAGGAGACTGAAAAGATTTGTCATGGGTCCTCAGATCCTTATAAGGTTCTACAGCTGCACCATCGAGAGCATCCTGACTGGTTGCATCACTGCCTGGTATGGCAACTGCTTGGCCTCTGGCCACAAGGCACTACAGAGGGTTGTGCGTACGACCCAGTACATCGATGGGGCCAAGCTTCCTGCCAACCAGGACCTCTATACCAGGCGGTGTCAGAGGAAGGCCCTAAAAATTGTCAAAGACTCCAGACATCCTCGTCAAAGACTGTTCTCCCTGCTGCTGCACTGCAAGCGGTACCGGAGCGCCAAGTCTAGGTCCAAAAGGCTTCTTAACAGCTTCTATCCCCAAGCCATAACACTCCTGAATGGCTAATCAAATGGCTACCCAGGCTGTCCTCCACCTCTTTTACGCTGCTGCTACTCTCAGTGCATACTCACTTTAACTCTACCTACATGTACATACTGTATTACCTTGATAACCTCGACTAACCTGTGCCCCTGCACATGGACTCTGCACCTGTACCCCCTGTATATAGCCTGTTATTATTATTTTTTATTTTTTGCTTATCTATTTTTTACTTTACAGTTATTTTTCTGAAAACGGCATTGTTGGTTAAGGGCTTGTAAGTAAGTATTTCACTGTAAGGTCTACAGCTGTATTCGGTGCATGTGACAAATACGATTTGATTTGATTAATTACACAAAATGCTCTGCTTCCACTTTTCCACTGCTGCTACAGTACAACCTGATTGAAGCTGAACTAATAGTGTTTATCTGACGGATGATACTGTAGGTTGAGAACCCTGAGAGACTCAGCAGGATGTAGCGGGGGACAGTACTCAGCGGCGCTAGGCTGGGTGAGGTTGCTCTGCAGGTACCAAACCGCTGCAGGTGGCAGAGCAGAGTGTGTCTCATTCTTCTGCTCTCCTCTGTGTCTCTGTCTCGGCACAGCAGAGACCACCAGAAGGAGAACTGGATGACAGGCCAGATACTAGTTGGAACAGCATGCAGCAGCTTTGCACACATGACAATTGGCTATTTGTGGGGATCCTTGTAGGAAGACAAATAACTGTCAAAATGTGGTTATTAGTTGTGTGCTGCCCAACTTTTTCTGTTTTCGACTGAATCTACATCTAAAGACAACATTTAAAAAAGGTAACATTGTCACCACTGAAGGCATATCTATTTCTGCTTTAAAATAAACAACATTCAGGTATTACGATTTTTATACATTTCTGTAGTTCTCTTTCGGCTCGGATAACTATTCAGTTATCACTTTGACAATAATACTCCTAAAGTGACTTGGAAATATTTGAGTGGAGTGGTTCCAGGTCTTGAATAGGAGTACGGTTAAATGAAGTGGAACATGTCCCCTGAGCATGGTCATCTGGATTCCGGCCGTGTGTCTTGCTGAATGACCAGACGGAGCAGAAGGTGCTCTGAGTGCTCTGAGATGTGACTAGAAACATTAGAATGTCCTTGTTAATATCCCAGCTCCTCACCAGCCAGTCACCCTCCGCTCTCTGTTCCCATAATCAGGGAGATTACGGAATGGACATTTCTTGCTGGTCAAGGGTGCGTGAGGTCACAGAGAATGGGGTAAAAAAGTTGTGGGCTCAGCTCCTGTGGGTTGTGTTCTGCTGCTGGCTCATTGATCAGGCCATCAACGAGGTTACGGAGTGCTGCAGGATCGATTCCCAGTCATGCCAGCCGTAGCATCCATAGGCTATTCTTAGTTGCAAGTGGAGGTACTCTGAAATGGGCCGTGTAGCAGGTGCTTTTAATCTTCATGTTCTCGGTGTCATGTCGTGGTGGTGAAGGTGGGCGTGCGCTATCTGGGAAACAGCCCATGTTTCATGCGAGAGAAGGTTTTTATGAGGACAACGGTCTGTTATACACAATACATCCATTCTGCTGTGGACAGCATAGCCATAGCCAGTCATACTGTATGTCTCCAAGGTCTCCACATTCAATCAGTTAAGTAAATAGCTCTCTAAGGTTGACTCAGTTTAATTGAGTTTTCAGATTAGTAGCAGTGTGTAATTACAGAACTAATGCTTCCACCACAGAGAGGGAGATGAGCCCCACTACCACAGCCCTGTTTTCACAACCATCACTTCACATACACACAACATCAACCACTGTTGGGACGTCAGACTGAGACAATTAAACACAAAAGGAGAGAAATGGAAAATTAACATTTAATGGGTATAATTTGTCTCCAGTACTTTAATAGCTTCAACATTATTTTAAATTAGCCAGAGTGGGTTCCTGCTGCTCTCATTATGTGTAATTATTGAAGATTGTTATAATTTCAGGGATTTTGAAATGGTAATTCGCTCTTTAGTAAGCTTCAGTCCATTCACCTAAAATGACTTAAAAACATGATCAGACATCAATATGTCAGAGGTGGTAAGGCTGGTTAGGGATGGCTGTGTGAGGTTAGAGGGATCCCAGGCTGCAGCCCAGTGTGGTACTGAGGTGGGAGGGACATAATACGAACTGACAGGTGGCAACGTGGGTAATATAGATAAAACTCCCATCGGCCAAGGCAGGGAGCCAGCCTGCTTATGTCCTGCATGCCATCTGCACCCTGCTACGACTGGACAGGTACTGACCAACACTACTCTGTAGCTACTAGCTAAAACCTAAAGCTAGGACTGATTATACTATCTTACTAATAACAAAGCTTAAAATACCTCATGTGGAGACTGAATGTGGTAAACCTTCAAGGCCACCCTAGCTAACACCTAACAGTCAGATCTAAGCTGTAACAGTCAGGTCTAAACTGTAGGCCATGTTGATGGGTAAAGGAGAGCCAGAGGCTCAGCTTCACATGTAGATTATTTTTTGGGAGGAAATTATGCAATGCTTTAAAAAACTCTAAATCCCCTGATATGAACTCAGAGTGATGTTGGGACATGATGTAGGGGTCAGTAGAGGACCAACTGGACAGTGAGATATGACACGCAAGCTTGCTGTACACTCTTAGAAAAAAAGGTTCCAAAGGGGTTCTTCGGATGTCCCCATAGGAGAACCCTTTTTGGATCCAGGTAGAGCTTGCTGTACACTCTTAGAAAAAAAGGTTCCAAAGGGGTTCTTCGGATGTCCCCATAGGAGAACCCTTTTTGGATCCAGGTAGAGCCCTTTTTGGAAATGGTTCTACATGGAACCCAAAAGGTTTCTACTTGGAACCAAAATAGTTCTACATGGAACCAAAAAGGGTTCTTCAAATGGTTCCCTAATGGGGACAGCCAAAGAACCCTTTTAGGTTCTAGATAGCACTTTTTTTCCTAAGAGTGTAGTTTGTACTGTAGGCTACATACTTTGTCCTTAACAATAGCAAAAAAAGTTTAATAAAATCCTTAAAGAAACACTGTGTGAAGAGACTTCATTTATTGCGTTCATTTCTTTATTTTCCCTTCAGAAAAAATGCACGGTTCAGCAAAGTTACTACATACAAATGGCCATACAATAGCAATTTATTTTGTTGTTGTTTTTGTTTCAAGGTGTTTAATAAATTCTGACGTGATATACTTAGACGTGTGTCATTTATACTGTTTGTACCATGTACGTTTGCAGTTAGGACGCTGCAGTTGGCAAAAAACTCAATACTGTTCATACTTTTTCAAATGAAAAACATAAGCCACAAACAAATGACTCTGAACAGCTATCCAGGAAAACTACTGCACTTCCATCTCAGAAAGAAAAACACATGGTTTTGCATAGCTGTGTCGTAATGTAGATAAGGCACTTCATCAGTACTTGATTTAGGCATTTCATCATATAATAAACCGTTCACCTTGTCAAGTCCTCTATATTCAATACTTCATCTCTTTAAGCACGAGACTGTAACAACATCTTAAAAACGTTCTTATATCACATTGGCTCTCTGTATAAATCTGTTCCCCCTATCTTTTGGCATAAGTGTCATTTTCATCATTCTTGAAATATTGAAGTAGTCTTCTTGTGCATATTCGTACGGGCCCAGACTCACACGTTGTCCCATAACCCCACACAACCCAGTGTTTCTCAAAAAGACAAACATTTGTGCAATGGTTTGGGGTTATGTGGAGGAAAAGGCAACACCTTGTCAAAAAACAATGAAAAAATAGTACCAAACTGAAATCAAATGTCTGGGCAGGTTGTGGTAAAATCACTCTCTGTACCAAAGGTAACATGTAGAAGTACATTTGATGTTGATGTGAAAATGGTTATTCCGTCATATGAAAGATAGCATCTCCCCTCTCCTCTAGTCAGTCTCACACATTTCAAGGAGGCAATAGGCGGTGAATGGTTATCAACCGTCCTCAGCTGTTAAGAGGAAGTGGGAGTGGATCTGGAACAGCTCTCTGTAGGACTGCAATCCTGTCTGTCAGCACTATCCAAGCTGATCCTCATACTGCTTTCTGAAACAGTCTCCAGCGGGGAAAAAGTCCCATTGCCTCTCCTGGTACATCTTCCACACATATGACTCCTAGAGGAAGCAGACAGACAAACAGACGGGTCAATATATAGTAACCTTTGGTTCCTGAAATGACAAGCAACATTTTCTCAGGACTAAGGGGACAAAAGGGTGACAAGCTCCATACCTGGCCAGTGTGTTCTGTCTCATCTTTGTTGATGAGGTACATCAGGAAAAACCTGTCAAGCAAAATGGCGAGACATGAAAATGACCACTTATCCACGGTCATGGTTCACTAGTATCATTCAACATTCAAAGAGCAACTGACCTTTTCAGAACTACAAATAGATATAGCAGGAGGGAATAAAAGATTCCTTCAAGCATAATGTTAGAGTTCTTGATGATCTTATCAATCATCCACGTGTCCTATCCTCAAGCATAGAGCAGCAATCAGATTACTGAGTCTGTCCACCATTGTTAACCAAATCAAAATGTGCGATGCATAAGAGAATATCACACAACTATTTTCCAACCAACTTAAACAGCATGAGCTAATGAGGATAGCGTCATAGCATCCTCCAGCTGACTGAGCGGGCAGATTAAGGCCACATGGCTTCCTATTGTCCAGCTAACTCACACAGATAAACAATAGATGAGCATTGAGCTCCTAGAGGGGGAAAGGGTGCTGGCACTATGAGGCATAGCAGGTATTTTTTACTTTGGCACAGATACCATCTATTGTTGTGTAAAAGCCATCAATCAGGTGACTTAATAGTAAACAAGTATAAAGATGCAGGAAGACAAAAGACATGTGGGCTAATTGATACTTTAGATGAAAAAGTCTAGCTTTAAAGTGCTGGGTTCCAGCCAGTCTAGATACAGAGGGATACTCACAGGTAGTTGGCCAAGTTGTGCTCTTGTAAGGTGTGTGTTTCAAAGCCGTGAGGCGTCGTGTCAAAGTAGTCATTGCCGATGCCACAGATGAAACATTTGGTCTGAGGAGAAAAAAGATAATATATTCCAAAATTGTCCTCTCCTGACCTGTACTACAGATGCAAATCAGTCTCTCACCTCCATATCCTCTTTCACTTGCTCCTGTTGGTCTCTCAGCTCTCCAAAAGCATCAATGATCAGACCTGCAGCCACAACAACCAACAGTGAACATGTTTCTTCATGGACATGGCAATTTAATACAATTCTCCTTCCCCCGGCTTTTGCATTGCAGTGTAAAATACTTCATTGTTGAACAGCTTCTGACAACAGGAAGCAGCATTACTCTGTATTAAGGTACAGGCTACATCTGTATCTGTCTGTGTGTTCTGGTGAATGACTGTGAGGCGAGTTGACAGTTTCAGTGTGTCTGTGGGAGAGGCATGAGGCTGACTGATTGTCTCGGTCTGAGGTGGAAGAACCATTGGACAGTTTGATACTGTCTGACTGTGAGAGAAACATTACTGTGTAGGAGGGAGTTTGTCAGTCTGTCTGCTATCAGGGCACGGTAGAGACAGACAGACGTACATAGCTGCACAGCCCTTTACACAGCCCCTTTCTGCCCACAGGGACCAGGGTGACTTTGACACCAGGGAGCCAGATTGACTTCGACCCTGCTTGGTCTCACCCTGGTCCCCGTGTTGTCTCCGAAACTGCCCTCTGTGAGCCAGACCAGTACAGTATGTACCCTGGATGATAGCCAGCAGGATGACAATGACGAAGAAGAAGAAGGTGATGTCGAAGAGGATGCGGTAGAGCTCGTAGGGGTCGCCCGCAGGGTCTTCTATCTCATCTCCGATGCCACCCCCTGCCCTCACACCAACATACATGTGGAACAGGTAGCACTGATGAAGGGGAGAGAGACAGAAAAAAACAGATAGAAGGTAAGAGAGAGAGAGGGGGGGGGGGGGGGGAGCGAGAGGGAGAGGGAGAGAGAGCGAGAGAGAGGGAGAGAGAGAGGTTTCAGCCACAGGATAGTTGGAAATGGAATAGGGTTGGAAATAGAATAGGACCACTCAAAAGGCCCCAAACAGAATGGTTAGGCCTTAGTTAAAATATTGTTGAGAACTGGGCTGATGTTTTATAAATTATTTTATTCGTTTTTTTATACTCACAGTCATCATGTCGTCACACTTCATATCCGGCTGGTTCTCATCCTCACTCTTGTTGTAAAACTTGCGGAAGAAGTTGAAGGCCACCACAGTGTACAGATACACCACCACCGCCAGTAGACCTACAGTCAGAACCAGCTGACACATAGAGAATACTTCAGGTTACTACCACCATGATATACTTTAGCTCTATGGTTAATACCAGAGTAGAACTAGAGCTCTAACTCAACACTGACCCCTGCTGCCTGGTGGTCAAACGGCATCCACCCACCTGTTTGCCATTGTGGGTGACTGAGGACAGGATGGTCCGGAGGGTCTTGAAGCCCATGGCGATGTCCAGCAGATGGGCAGCGAAGAAGAAGTTGTTGTAGTGACCCAGGATGGACATGGTGGTGTACCACACCAGGTACAGGAATGACTGTAGGGACACACAACATAGAAACAGATCAGTCAGATCAAGTCAATAATGTGTTGTTATCATATACTAAATGATGTTCATTGTAAATGTAGGACACTCACATTGTCTGTAAACACCACACCCATTTTCCAGCATTGATACTTGGTGTCGACAGAGCTCAACCTGTCAAAAGAGGTGGAATGATGTGAATGGTATTGTTTTTGACTTCACTCTGTGTATGCTAACCCGATAACTCTATTATAGGTCACTCTCCCAGGGTCTCACCAGGACACCAGCGATGCCTCCTTCACCACTGTCTCCTCTGTGGGGTTGAAATCCAGAGCACTCTTATCCAGCCCCAGCAGCTCTGCTATCCTCTCTGCTCCATACAGATCTCCATACTTATTGATCACCTAACAGCAGCAGGCCAGGATAACAAGGAGAAACTGAGAGTAAATAGTAGTAATAGTATGTGCATGATCAAGTGGTATTGATCTGGTGAATATAAATTACAAGCCCAACAAGAATGAATTAAATACTGTCTACTTACCTTGCGTTTCACAAACTTGTCCCAGTAGTTATTAGGGAAGGAACTATACAACAGAGGATAGAATATAGAATTATCACATGAAGGATTTACATGAGAGGAAGTTACAAACAAAATCCCTGGTGTAGACAATCAGTCCACAATCTGAATACTACAATCAAATACCAAAGTGATGATTCTAGTTCGTTCTGTTTGACTCACGGGGTGTTGATGACGAGGCGGTCCCACTGTCCTTTGATGTCATCGTCTGACGGCTGCTCTGTGATGTAGAGGCCGTCAAACTCCAGCTTCCTGGCAATCTCCTTCTCTCTCTTGAACACCGTCAGAGGCACCTTGGGGACACAGACAGAGAGATGGAACATTAGATCACAGCTCCACAGGGCACTGTCTGGATATAATACCATTACACTCTGATGATTACTTCACCAAATACACCTTCAGAAAAAGGGGGATATGTATTGGTGGTAAATTAGTTCCCATATCACAATATAAAGGATTTTGACCACTTCGAAAAGTGTGATATCTAAGTTTGAATTACTAGTCCATTATAATGATGGTTAATACATCCTCTAGGGATACTATAAAGATGAGTTAGTTATCTGTATGTGTGTGTGTTCACAAAATGTACCTTCAGGTAGTAGTATCCCACCACACACAGGAAAGAGATGACTGTGTGTAGTATGGCCAGGAAGCGCAGTGTAGGTGCCATGTAGCCGGTGCTCTCCTGCAGGACAAAATACTCCATCCCACCTTCATCCTCCTCTTCATCAGTACCTCCACCACCGTTCCAGGGGTCTGGATCATCGTCATCCCCATCATCGCCAGTCACCTGACACAACAAACACCCAGTTTATATCCATGGCAGTTCAACAGCAACACTGTGCTCTATTCGATTAGATAGGGTTTGACTTACTTTGTAGAAGAGCAGAATAAAGTTGATTGCGAAAGCAACGAACAACGCTAAGAAACGCAGGTTGTAGAAGTTTCTGGCCAGATAGTTCTGCAAAACACACATGTATACACTGAGTTGCCCTCAGAAAAGCCTCAATTTGTTGGGAATGAACTCTACAAGGTGTCGAAAGCGTTGCACAGGGATGCTGGCCCATGTTGACTCCAATCCCACAGTTGTGTCAAGTTGGCTGGATGTCCTTTGGGTGGTGGACCATCCTTGAAACACACAGGAAACTGTTGAGTGTGAAAAACCAAGCAGCGTTGCAGTTCTTGACTCAAACTGGTGCGCCTGGCATCTACTACCATACCCCGTTCAAAGGCACTTATACATCTTTTGTCCCGCGCATTCACCCTCTGAATGGCACAAATACATTATCCATGTCTCAATTGTATCAAGGCTTACAAATAATGATTTAACCTGTCTCCTACCCTTCATCTACACTGATTGAAGTGGATTTAACAGATTCAATTATTAAGGGATTATATCTTTCAGCAGGATTCACCTGGTCAGTCTATGTCATGGAAAGAGTTCCTAATGTTTTGTACACTCAGTGTATAGTACTCATACATTTGTGTCATATGCAACAGGACAAACATGAATGTACTGTTGTGATTTACAGGGCTCAACAAAATGGGTGAGTGTGCTCACCAACATCTTGGTCTGGTAGATCTCCAGGCCAGAGAAGAATCTGGCCATGAAGGCCTCTGGGGGCTCTTTCTTTAGTCCCGGTCTCTTCTTGGGGGCCTTCTTCTCCTCTTCTGGTGGGGACTCAGGTGGAGTCTCCTCTTTGGCTTCGTCCTTGTCTTTCTTCTCCTCGTCTTCTGGGCTGCAGTTACAAACACACACCCCGTGGGTTTACACAGACAGACAGACAGCCAGACAAGCACCCTCAACAAATCAGTTCAGTTTCCACCAGGAGCAAAACAAATGATGATAGGGCTGAGCCTGGTAGGGAATATTGTGTCCACACTGGGAAACAAATCAGGTGCAATCACATCACATCAAGGACTTTATGAGGTCACTTACTCTGCCTTCTCTGGCTTGGCTTTGTGATCTCCATTGGCAGGCTCCATAGTAGAAGCCTCCTTCAAGAAACACATGGAATGTGGTTAAACTACACTCTTACAAAAAAAGGTTCCAAAAACATTATTCTGCTGTCCCCATAGGAAAACCCCTTTTGGTTCCAAGTAGAACCCTTTTGGGTTCCATGTAGAAAAGGTTATATATGGAACCTAAAAAGGTTCTACCTGCAACCAAAAGGGTTCTACCTGGAACCAAAAAGGGTTATTCAAAAGGTTATCCTATGGGGACAGCCCAAAGAACCCTTTAAGGTTCTAAATAGCCCTTTTTTCTAAGAGGGTACAGCTAATTTTTTCACCTAATCATTATGTGACATATACATTACAGAGGCCTGACCTTACACAGATAACCATTACTCTTTTTCTAAGACTGAGCATGTGTGATTTCTGAGGAGATCCAGGTACAGACCTTGGCCTTCTTCTGTTTGACGGCAGTGGCTAAAGAGGGGGCGTCAACCCCCACCACTTCCCCCATGTCCCCCAGACCTGGCTCGGCTGCGTGCTTGCCCCCCTGGCTCTTGGTTTGAATGTTGAGCAGCTCAGCCATCAGGTCGGCCTCTGCCTTGTCCACTTTGGCCATCTGGACCATCTCTGCAACCGACGATGCCTCGCTCGCCTCCATCTTCTCTGCCTCCAGCACGTCGCCATGGATACCAAACTGTGTGGGGTCAGGCATGTTCCCCAGGATGTCTGTAACCTTCATGTTCTTTGCCCCTTCCACCAGCCCCCCACCAAACATGGAGGACCACAAGATGTGGAAGAAGCCCCACACCAGGTTGTAGAGGAAGCGGAAGAGGCCCGTGATTATCTTCCAGAAGAAGGAGAATAACCCTCGAACCATCTCCCTCACACTCATCTTCCTGAAATTCCTGTACTGCCGCCGCATGCTCTTGAAGGTGAGCAGCTGGCGGAAGCTGGACAGGTTCTTCCTCATGGAGACACAGGAGTTTGTGAAGGCTGAGTGAGACTCCATCATGCGCTCCTCCTCTTCCTCCTCCCCTTCCTCCTCCACACTCTGGCTGTCTTCCTCATCCTCCTCGAGACGCTCCACTGAGTCAGGCTCAGAGATCTGTGAGGCCAGTTGCATCTCAAAGATGGTGTCCTCACAGAAGTTGACAAACAGCTCCATCTTCTCGCTTTCCCCGCCCTCGTTGACCACGTCAAAGATGAACTGTCTCTTGGACTCTTTGACCTGGGGTTTCTCCCACTGCGTACGACTGGACTCACTGATCTCAAAGTAGACCCTCTCGATGCGCTTGGCCCCGCCCATGATCTCGATGCGGCCCAGGTAGGGCTCGAAGTAGTTGATTACGCTCTCAGCCAGGTCCAGGAAGGTGGCTAGACGGGCGTCGTGAGGCATGTGTTCTGATAGGTTGGTGAGCAGGACCGCCACGTTAAAACCAATGTCCTTGGCCGGTTCATGAAAACGTTCAACAAACTCCTCGTAGTTGAACATGTCGTTTTCGTCAGCCTCGACGCAGGAGAGCAGGAACTCAATCTCTGACTGGGAGTACTGCTTCTGGTTCTCCATGGACTTCTGGAACTCCTTCTTGGAGATCACTCCCTTGCTGTCCGGGTCGTACTCCTTGAAGTTGCCCGAGGAGGTCAGGTCTTTGAGTTTGAGGAACATGTCGAAGAACTTGAGGATCATCTCTACATTGCTGGAGGACTCCACCAGGGTGTCCACCATCTGTTTGCCAATGGTTCCGTTGACAACATTACCTGTAGGAGGGTAGCGAGGGTTACTAAAGTTTAGGACATACAATACAAAGTACACAGTAACCATAACACAATCTGCTTATTTTATTGTCAAGGTAGATCGTCTAGATGTTTGATACCATGCAAAATCAGTTCAATCAAATAAATGTGTTTACAGTTTTAGGGATAAAGGATCAGTAGCTAACTCTGTTCTATCAGTGTCATCTGATAGCCACATTGTGTTCCATGATGAGTCACGACTGAGATAAAAAGGTGTAATAGAACCTTCCAGAAGGGAGAGCATCATCACAATCATGTCCTTCTGCAGGTCCAGCAGCTCCTTCAATAAGTCAATCTGACTTGAGTCCTGGGGGGACAGGAAACAAAAGCAACTTTGAGACACATTCTGCACCCAATCAAGGTTAGTGCTGCTCTGTCAGGGGCCAGTCCATTGCTAATATCCCAGAGCGCCATTTGGATAGATCAAGGCCCTCTGCGAGCACTGGGACCCGCTACTGTAGGATTCGCTAGGCCCCAACCATCCATCAGCACATGGCCTAATGTCATTCTGCTGGGCCAGAGCAGATGGCTGGGAGGGGATGACTCGTTTTGGGCCTCCCCAGCATGCAATAAATCTGAGGAGGGACTTTGATTAGCTTAATCAAAACGCACCCAGCAGCCCTGTCAATCTGGTCACTTGCAAACAGCCCTGCCCCTCCGGATAACCCTGAGATAAGCCGAGGCGGTCTAACGGTCCGAGAGGTTTCATTCTGATCCCACCTGGGTTATTGGCTACAAAGCACATCCAAGGTGTCTTGCTGTGGGAGTGATGGATCACATAGACTTCATGACATTTCAAATGAAGGTAGGGAGAAAAGCCTGTCACCAAGGCATGCTGCAGAGAACATCCCTGAACTAAGAGGGACCTCTTGTGGCAACAGCTGATTGGTAAGAAAGTCAGGATGTGAACTCTCCATCCACATACAGTTTGATGTTGTATCACACTAACCAGATGCTATTCAGTTTCATATCTGAATTGATAGATCTAATATTGAGCCACTGGTTGACAAGGAGTGAGTTGATTAGAAAATGGTCCTTAGTTGTATTACCTGTGAGAGCTTCATCTGCATATTGGCAAACACATGCAAGAAGCCCACCACTGCATCCCATAGCCTGCTGTGGGCCAGACTCTGCTGGTTCCCAATACACGGGCCCTGGGGACACACAGAGAAGATATCACTATAGTCAGGACGATAACCATGATTAACCATACAACGCATTCCTGTCCGTGAAGGTTAGTTTCTTCCAACCCAAGAGGCTTGTGTTACCTGTATATACTCAGTGAGAGAGTTGAAGATCTGCTTAGCCACAGCCAGGGCTTTGGAGAAGTTCCGCTGGCCAGCCTCATCCATGATGTCTTTCCCAGAGTAGTACCAGTAGAAATCACTGATGGATTCCTAATATTGGATAAATCAACATGGAACACATGATACTGTAAACAGACATTACACATAAAGCATATAGGGAGTGAAGGTGGGGATAGCATTTTACCTGCAGACGGAGCAGGTAGTCCACAGTGCTGATGATGATATTTACTGTGGTTGTGTTTCCTGTCTGAGTCCGCAGGAAGTTTTGGAAGTCTGAAGAAAGGGAAAGGGGGTCAAATGGAAAAAAGAGGATCCCTTTCAGCAGAGTACGGTAATGATATATATTGAACTTTGTCACAAGTAGGCTACAGTAGGTAAACTAAGGCGTATTATTGACGTACGGTGTTCTGTGTAAAGTGTTGGACATACCGTTGTTGTGTCCCTCGCAGAGCAGTTGCAGAAACCTAAACAGATCCTTAGTGAACTCATCGTTCTGCAGTACCTTGGAACCTGGAAACAGGAGATGAGATTGACGACGGTCCCCTTTGGTTAGGAGGGGGCTAGAAACCAGATGACCCCCCCAGCTTGATCTAACACAAGCTTACACCATGGCCAGCATAACTGTCACTTCCCTACAAAGCTGCTGTATAGTCCTCTAGCTCCTAGACTAGGATACTTTGTCATGGAAGTCTTATGCTCTCTATGAGACATTCATATCACTTTGACTTGATATACATACTGGACAGAGGTGAGGGATAATAGGAATAAAACTGAGCTTTGTTGCTCGGTCCTTCAGATGCAAGCAAAGCTTTGGACATTTTGTTCTTATTAATAATTTACTTTATCAATTAATATTGGTTAGTAATATCAATATAAAAAAGAAATAAAAGTTTCCACACACAACAAGCAGACAAGCAGTAACTTTGTATAGGAGAGAGAGGTAAGAGTCAGTTGGGTCTAAAGCTATATGGCTTATTGAGCATGCATGTGTTCCTTCAGATCAGAGCAGTAGGTTATTATCACATTCCAGACTGAGGGGAGGGGGAAGAGGTGGGAACTGGACGAAGAGCAATCAGGATGGCGAAATGAGTAGAATCTAAACCGTGTATTTACCCCGCTCACTCACGTTGACTGCGACCGATGAGTTAAAAAATGATAAGAAGAAACAAACAAACAAAAAAAGCAGACATAAGCAAAGTAGAAGACATTGAGTTTCAATAAGAAGTAAGGAAGAAGAAGAGAGATATATCTACATCATTTTAGAAGTTGGACATACAGTAGACATGCGGTTAACAGTCTCGGGTAGGTAGGTCTACAGGTTCTGCTGCACAGTTTGCCAGGACTGGTGTTAGACGGGGAGTGAGAATCACTACAGGACTGCAGTCACCATCACATATGCCTGGTTACATGAGATGGGAACGAGCTGGAGTATGTATGAGAACATACCCATTTACTGTATGCGCTCCATTAGATCCAACAGCTTCTATGGTGGGTGATTTACATTGTGTATAGATCTGTTGTTTTGGAGTTTTTTATCTTGTTGACAGACAGTATTCGGACATCACGTGACTGAGGAACATACCGTAGCACAGGTTTACCTGCCCAATGAACACAGACACAATGGGCCAGTTCATTTTGCATGGCCCGGTGCCCCGGGTGGTGGAGATGTCACTTAAGGACCAATGGAATGATGTAAAATGTGCAATCTCTGCCTACTCTGGGAACCGGGCCATGCAAAACGAACTCGTCCAGTGACATATGTGACATGGAGATGAGCTTTTCCATCACAAACAAAAGAGCGAATGTGGCACGCTAATTCTGTATCATGTGGCTGTAATAGCCCTATCACAGGACTTCAAACACAACAAAAAGACCTGGGCCAATCATTAGCTGGTGGGTTGGACATTGGCTGACCAATCATAATGGCAAGGGGTGTATCCTTATGGATTGCTGTTATTGCTTGTGCATAAGGTTGTCGGAATTACTAGCCTCCACATGCAGTTCTGACATAACATTACCTTTGTCACTATGGAGTAGGGTACAGTAAATCTTTATTAATGAATTACGTTTCTCTACGGGCAGATTCAGAATGGACAAGGTGTTAATAGGAACACAACGACCACTGGCTGTAGCACAAGCAGTAAGAGCAAACCACAAATAATCACATTAGTGGAATAATGTAATTTTAGACTGGTTTCGTCTGTGAGCATTGATTGGTTGGAGATCAGAAGACAGGTGACTTGTGACCCTGTGGCTGGGTGGGAGGAAGGGGGCAGGGTCAGATGAAATCAACATGGAGTAACATTGAAATCAACATGACCTACTTAACATTTATATGTTATACTTGTGTAGGGTTTTAGACACTTAAGAAATGTGTATGGAGCATCATGGGTCAGCATTTGGTAAGAGCACCAAGTGGACTTGACTCTCAAAAGTAAGAAAATAAATTGTCATCTTATAATCAAACAAATCTACAATTACTTTCCTATAACACTAAACATTTATAAGATATGCATGTCTTTCTGTGTGTTGACAGGAGAGAGAGAGGTTACAGTGCATATGGCTGTCTGAGGTAGTGTTGACAGGAGAGAGAGAGAGGTTACAGTGCATATGGCTGTCTGAGGTAGTGTTGACAGGAGAGAGAGGTTACAGTGCATATGGCTGTCTGAGGTAGTGTTGACAGGAGAGAGAGAGAGGTTACAGTGCATATGGCTGTCTGAGGTAGTGTTGACAGGAGAGAGAGAGAGGTTACAGTGCATATGGCTGTCTGAGGTAGTGTTGACAGGAGAGAGAGAGAGGTTACAGTGCATATGGCTGTCTGAGGTAGTGTTGACAGGAAGAGAGAGAGAGGTTACAGTGCATATGTCTGTCTGAGGTAGTGTTTGCAGGAGAGAGAGGTTACAGTGCATATGTCTGTCTGAGGTAGTGTTGACAGGTGAGAGAGGTTAAATTGTGTTTACAGGAGAGAGAGGTTACAGTGCATAAGTCTGTCTGAGGTAGTGTTTGCAGGAGAGAGAGGTTACAGTGCATATGTCTGTCTGAGGTAGTGTTGACAGGTGAGAGAGGTTACAGTGCATATGTCTGTCTGAGGTAGTGTTGACAGGAGAGAGAGAGGTTATATTGCATATGGCTGTCTGAGGTAGTGTTGACAGGAGAGAGGTTACAGTGCATATGTCTGTCTGAGGTAGTATTGACAGGTGAGAGAGGTTACAGTGCATATGGCTGTCTGAGGTAGTGTTGACAGGAGAGAGAGAGAGGTTACAGTGCATATGGCTGTCTGAGGTAGTGTTGACAGGAGAGAGAGGTTACAGTGCATATGGCTGTCTGAGGTAGTGTTGACAGGAGAGAGAGAGAGGTTACAGTGCATATGGCTGTCTGAGGTAGTGTTGACAGGAGAGAGAGAGAGGTTACAGTGCATATGGCTGTCTGAGGTAGTGTTGACAGGAGAGAGAGAGAGGTTACAGTGCATATGGCTGTCTGAGGTAGTGTTGACAGGAAGAGAGAGAGAGGTTACAGTGCATATGTCTGTCTGAGGTAGTGTTTGCAGGAGAGAGAGGTTACAGTGCATATGTCTGTCTGAGGTAGTGTTGACAGGTGAGAGAGGTTAAATTGTGTTTACAGGAGAGAGAGGTTACAGTGCATAAGTCTGTCTGAGGTAGTGTTTGCAGGAGAGAGAGGTTACAGTGCATATGTCTGTCTGAGGTAGTGTTGACAGGTGAGAGAGGTTACAGTGCATATGTCTGTCTGAGGTAGTGTTGACAGGAGAGAGAGAGGTTATATTGCATATGGCTGTCTGAGGTAGTGTTGACAGGAGAGAGGTTACAGTGCATATGTCTGTCTGAGGTAGTATTGACAGGTGAGAGAGGTTACAGTGCATATGTCTGTCTGAGGTAGTGTTGACAGGAGAGAGAGAGGTTATAGTGCATATGGCTGTCTGAGGTAGTGTTGACAGGTGAGAGAGGTTACAGTGCATATGTCTGTCTGAGGTAGTGTTGACAAGAGAGAGAGAGGTTACAGTGCATATGGCTGTCTGAGGTAGTGTTGACAGGAGTGAGAGAGAGGTTACAGTGCATATGGCTGTCTGAGGTAGTGTTGACAGGAAGAGAGAGAGAGGTTACAGTGCATATGTCTGTCTGAGGTAGTGTTTGCAGGAGAGAGAGGTTACAGTGCATATGTCTGTCTGAGGTAGTGTTGACAGGTGAGAGAGGTTAAATTGTGTTTACAGGAGAGAGAGGTTACAGTGCATAAGTCTGTCTGAGGTAGTGTTTGCAGGAGAGAGAGGTTACAGTGCATATGTCTGTCTGAGGTAGTGTTGACAGGTGAGAGAGGTTACAGTGCATATGTCTGTCTGAGGTAGTGTTGACAGGAGAGAGAGAGGTTATATTGCATATGGCTGTCTGAGGTAGTGTTGACAGGAGAGAGGTTACAGTGCATATGTCTGTCTGAGGTAGTATTGACAGGTGAGAGAGGTTACAGTGCATATGTCTGTCTGAGGTAGTGTTGACAGGAGAGAGAGAGGTTATAGTGCATATGGCTGTCTGAGGTAGTGTTGACAGGTGAGAGAGGTTACAGTGCATATGTCTGTCTGAGGTAGTGTTGACAGGAGAGAGAGAGAGGTTATAGTGCACATGTCTGTCTGAGGTAGTGTTGACAGGAGGGAGGTTATAGTACACATGTCTGTCTGAGGTAGTATACTGTTTCCCCTCGTTTATCTCTCCTCACTTACTTGATCCTTCCTCAGTCACCATCCCAAGACCTTCTGCTTTGTTTTGCCTTTCGAATGCATTCAAATCCAGGACACTAATGAAGTTCAAAGAAAGAGACCCAACATCATTTTCAACACGTACGGTTTTGCTTTGCTTGAATGTCAAACCGTCAAAGATTTGTTTGTGTATTGTGAGATCATTTTACCTGCAAGACTGCATGAGTCCTGATAAACTCTTGAAAAAGCCAGCATCTCTTTTTTCCTTCAGATAGTCAAGCATTTTCTACAAAAAGGAAATACACAATACAATTCGAGCTGCACTGTACCATTGTACATACTGAAAAAATGTATATGGATTCCATAAATATTCTAATATACCTGCTGAACCAGTATGTTGCCCCCGTTGAGTATAGAGATGCCCAGCTTCAAGGTAAAGGTCACCATGGGCCCAAGTGAACCTGAAGAGGACAATCAGTAATCACATTATTTGTGTGTGTGTGTGTGTGTGTGTGTGTGTGTGTGTGTGTGTGTGTGTGTGTGTGTGTGTGTGTGTGTTTGTCTTTGTAAGAGTGTTCCCCTGTACTTTATTTATTTATATATATATATATATTTTTAGGTGGTAGATCAGCTTTAATATTGCAGATAGATTGCACCTTCCATCAATGTAAGTGTCTGCATCATTTCCAGTCCCCCATATATTTATTTGTAATGATTATTTATTATTTTCACCCTAACCCTACCATCCCTCCCCTAATTGGAGTAAACTAATGGAAAACAACACTTAGGCTTCTACTTCCAGCTTATACATACTGTCACACCCTGACCTTAGTATTCTTTGTTTCCTTTATTATTTTGGTTAGTGTGTGACGAGGGTGATATGTGTTTTTTCCTGTCTAGGGTTTTTGTATGTTTATGGGGTTATATCTAGGTGTTTTTACGTCTAATTCTAGTTTCTTTTTATGTCTATGGTTGCCTAGATTGATTCTCAATCAGAGGCAGCTGTTTATCGTTGTCTCTGATTGGGGACCATATTTAGGTAGCCATATTCCTTGGGTATTTCGTGGGTTATTGTCTATGTGTAGTTGCATGTCAGCACTAGTTGTTTATAGCGTCACCTTCGTTTTGTTTGGTTAATTTGTTCAAGTGTTCTTCGTGGTTTTCGTTAATAAAAGAAGAATGTATTCTAATCACGCTGCACCTTGGTCTCATCGTTACAACGAACGTGACAGAATAACCCACCAAACAAGGACCAAGCAGCGTGAAAAGGAGGAGCAGCGTATGATGGAGCAGACAGCATGGACATGGGACGAAATACTGGACGGTAAAGGATCCTGGACGTGGGAGGAGATACTGGCAGGAGAGGATCGACCTACCATGGAGGCAGGTGGAGATGGAACGGCGACGACATGTGGGTACACGACTAGCACGGAAGCCTGAGAGGGCACACGAGGAGATTGGCTGTGTCAGGTAGGAGACCTGAGCCAACTCCTTGTGCTTACCGTGGGGAGCGTGTAACTGGGTCAGGCACCGTGTTATGCAGAGTTTCGCACGGTGTCTCCACCGCTATTCTAGCCCGGTGTGCTCTATTCCAGCTCCTCGCATTGGCCGGGCTAGAATGGGCATCCAGCCAGGAAGGAGGGTGCCGGGTCAGCGCTCCTGGTCTCCAGTATACCTCCTTGGACCACGATATCCTGCGCCGGCTCTGCGTACTGTGTCTCCGGTGATTCTGCACAGCCCAGTG
The DNA here is from genome assembly GCF_002021735.2 of Oncorhynchus kisutch. NCBI lineage: Eukaryota > Metazoa > Chordata > Actinopteri > Salmoniformes > Salmonidae > Oncorhynchus > Oncorhynchus kisutch. The sequence goes on from NC_034180.2 coordinate 34,632,679, forward strand.
CGTCCTGTGCCAGCGCCCTGCATTTGCAGGGTGAAAATAAACATCCAGCCAGGACGGGTTGTGTCAGCTCTACACTCCAGACCTCCAGTACACCTCCACAGTCCGGTACGTCCTGTGCCTGCTCCCCGCACTCGCCCTGATGTGTGTGTCACCAGCCCAGTACCACCAGTGCCAACACCACGCGCCAGGCTTCCTGTGCGCCTCCAGAGCCCAGTACATCCTGTTCCTCCATCCCGCACTCGCCATGAGGTAAGTGTCCCCAGCCCAGGAGTCACCAGTGCCGGCCCAGGAGTCACTACAGTGCGCCTCGCCAGTCCAGAGCGTCCGGCGACAGTACCCAGTCCAGATCGTCCGGCGACAGTACCCAGTCCAGAGCGTCCGGCGACAGTACCCAGTCCAGAGCGTCCGGCGACAGTACCCGGTCCAGAGCGTCCGGCGACAGTACCCGGTCCAGAGCGTCCGGCGATAGTACCCAGTCCAGATCGTCCGGCGACAGTACCCAGTCCAGATCGTCCGGCGACAGTACCCAGTCCAGAGCGTCCGGCGACAGTTCACAGACCGGAACCTCCCGCGACGGCCCCCAGCCCGGGGTCTCCCGCGACGGTCCCCAGCCCGGGGTCTTCAGCGACGGTCCCCAGCCCGGGGTCTTCAGCGACGGTCCCCAGCCCGGGGTACCCATCGAGGGTCCCCAGCCCTCAGTGTAAAGAAGGGGGGCGGCGTCCTGAACTTTAGTATTCTTTGTTTTCTTTATTATTTTGGTTAGGTCAGGGTGTGACGAGGGTGATGTGTTTTTGTCCTGTCTAGGGTTTTTGTATGTTTATGGGGTTATATATAGTCTAGGTGTTTTTATGTCTATTGTTGCCTAGATTGGTTCTCAATCAAAGGCAACTGTTTATCATTGTCTCTGATTGGGGACCATATTTAGGTAGCCATATTCCTTGGGTATTTTGTGGGTTATTGTCTATGTGTAGTTGCATGTCAGCACTAGTTGTTTATAGCTTCACGTTCGTTTGTTGTTTTTGGTTAGTTTGTTGAAGTGTTCTTCGTGTTTTTCGTTAATAAAATAATGTATTCTAATCACGCTGCACCTTGGTCTCATCGTTACAACGAACGTGACACATACTACATACATTTTACAAACACAGTATATTTTACAATAGTTATCTTTGTATGTTTTTAGTCCCATCCTTCAGCTACCCTCAACCATTCCCATCTATCTCTGAACACCAGAACACCCTGTACCTTTGCTGGCACTGATCATCTGTAACACCATCTCAGCAGCTCCTCTGTCATGCAGTCTGGCCTGCTGGTACAGAGTCTTCTGTTTCTCCATCTCTTTTTCCTATCAGGTCAACAAACAAACCCCATGTAAACAAACAGCTCCTTACAAAACCATTTGAGACTAGTCAAATCTAAAACCTTGATGGGAGATCCAAAACACCTCAAACGTTTTCTCTTTTCCTTCATCTTCCTCTTCTTCATCTTCTGCACAACTCTAAAGAAAACAAGCGAGAGCTTTGTTAGCCAGGTCTCTGACCTCTACATGACACTAAAGATATGAATCCAATAACAAATCAGCAAACAATCCTTATAGGCTTTGTACCTTTGCCATCATGTCTGCATATGCAATATACAAAGGATCCTCTTCCAAAGAACTGAATGAAAAAGCAGGATAAACGTATGTGAATAAACTTTGCATAACTCCATAATAAACAAGTATCTCAGGTGCATGACGAAGAACAAATGTGACACAATTACTTGTGCCCGAGTGCTTCTCCTTGCGTGGGGAGAAATGCTGCAGTGATTTAGTTTAATGTGCCAGTTTATTAGCCAAGGGATACACCAGCAATATTACACAGCACAGATGGAGCTAGCAGCATGATGCCAGGTGCACAGGTGTGTGTGTGTGTTTACCTCCGCTCAGTGAGCGCATTGTGACTGAAATGCAGGATGAGCTGATGAAGAGGGTCTGGCTGCATCTCTGCCTCCTCCTCTTCCTCCTCCTCCACCTTCAGTTGGGTCTTCTGCACAAACACCCAGTCACACAGAGTACATCAGAGTACAGCCTGACACCCAATCACCTGTCATATATACAGTAGCAGTGCCCTTGACCCTCTGAGAGTGACTAAATGTGCCTGCTGTACACTGAGCTGATACAAATCTTATAGATTGAACTTCTAAATCAGTGTGCTCTATTTTGAATTAGTGATATTTTAATAATGGAAGTTAAAGTTGTTCAAATTACACTGCAACACACTTTAAAAATAACAATTGCTAGAAGGCCAAGGTATCTAAACAAAAATATGGATGGTTATTATCCATATGCAGTAACCACTGCCATGTCATAAGTAGTCTTACCTTACTGCGCATCACTTACCTCAGAGACAACAGGGTGTACTTGATCAACAGAAACACATTGAAATGAAAGATGCATAATGTGCAGTCAAACCCTGTCTCACTGAAGCATGGCCCATGGAAAAACACAGACTGAGTGTATCTCAACAGGATAGCATTACGGGTACGGCACGCCACTCCTACATCAGCAGACCATGCAGGCACACACACAGGGACATACGCACAGCACATTTAGATGGTACAGCAGTGTCCAGGTTAACGGTGTCAAGGTGTGTGCTCAGTAGAGATAAAGAGAGGAAGATGGAGGTTAAGCATGACTCTCCATGAGCCTGATCCATACTCTATAATACTCTATACTAGTCTACCACTGTATCGCTATGACAGTCACAGACAGAGAAGAAGAGAGAGCACCAGGAAAGGGTGGTGCAAAAAGAAGTGTTCGATGGGATACTATTCCACATGGTCATCTCTTTTAAGATGTAACCACTATCCCCGCATTTTAAGTCCACAATATCTTATAAAGTGTTATAGAGTGTTTATAACCATTGTATTAATTGCTGTTTTGATAAATGTAGCCAATTCTAATACTTACACAGGACAGAATGGTGTTTTTGAAGAATTTCTGATAAATCTAGAATCAAAGTTGTAAAGAAAGCAACCCTTGCAGGGACAGTTTTCCTTAATTATTTTATTACAACAAATTCCTCAAACGACATGAATATGACACGATAATGTGTCCATGGTGCGACAGAAAATGTGTGGGATGGGGGACAGCTCTAGAACCGGATAACAGTACAGTACAGCTGGCAGCATGGCACTGACATCCAGACCGATGTCATGCGTGCCTGGGAAGGCATTTCGTTAGCAAGGAACAGATCAATATGGAGTCAGGGGCAAAACATGGATGACTGGCGGAACACCCGAAGTGCTTGGCAGGCATTGTGCTGGCGAAGAACTTGGGTTGTGGCACGGCCAGGTGAGGATGGATAGGACAGGCTAGTACCACAAATAACACAGAGAAGGCTGGGCACTGTGAGGACAGGTACAGTACTTACTGCCAGGTCCTGCACTAGCTTCTCTTCAAAAGAGTACGTCTCTGTCTCTATCCATATTCTCTGATAGCCCAGGAGGAAGAGGTTAATAGAGCGATGCCTGGGGGTGCAGAGGGAGATGAGGAGGGTTAGCAGGGTGGGCCAGGGGGAGAGGAGAGGATCGGGGTATTACTTTAAGAATGGTTCATACTTTTTAGTATGGCACTGGAACATCCAACTGGTCACTGTGGAGAAACACTGAAAAAACACAGACTGAACTGTACCCCCAAATTCATAACCCTGTCATGTATACACCAGTAAACAATTATCACGGAAGATATTTATTTTTTAGAAACATCTATAGTGTACTATGATGATTAAAGCTAAATAAAATATGGTATAAATTACAGAGACATCAGTACAGAAACCTAGAATTTAGGAGAAAAATACTTTTGGGTCAGAGTGAATATTTTTGTAATGAGTGTAGCTCCCAGGCCGACCAGTCAGAATGCCAGTTGGATCACTGTATGAGAGTTACAGGAGGAAGGAAGTGGAGGTCACAAACGTTGTCTGAACATTACATTACCATTAGCATGGAGAGCAGACTGTCATAGTCTGTGATCTCATGCATTTTTTCAAGCCAATAGAGTCGGTAGGCGTTCAGGAAGTAATTATTACTTTTGTGCCTGAGGGGAAGTACAGTATAGTAATGTCTTTCAGGAGAGAACAGAGAGAAGGTGAAGTACAGTATAGTAATGTCATTCAGGAGAGAACAGAGAGAAGGTGAATTACAGTATAGTAATGTCATTCAGGAGAGAACAGAGAGAAGGTGAATTACAGTATAGTAATGTCATTCAGGAGAGAACAGAGAGAAGGTGAAGTACAGTATAGTAATGTCATTCAGGAGAGAACAGAGAGAAGGTGAATTACAGTATAGTAATATCATTCAGGAGAGAACAGAGAGAAGGTGAATTACAGTATAGTAATGTCATTCAGGAGAGAACAGAGAGAAGGTGAATTACAGTATAGTAATGTCATTCAGGAGAGAACAGAGAGAAGGTGAATTACAGTATAGTAATGTCATTCAGGAGAGAACAGAGAGAAGGTGAATTACAGTATAGTAATATCATTCAGGAGAGAACAGAGAGAAGGTGAAGTACAGTATAGTAATGTCATTCAGGAGAGAACAGAGAGAAGGTGAAGTACAGTATAGTAATGTCTTTCAGGAGAGAACAGAGAGAAGGTGAAGTACAGTATAGTAATGTCATTCAGGAGAGAACAGAGAGAAGGTGAAGTACAGTATAGTAATGTCATTCAGGAGAGAACAGAGAGAAGGTGAAGTACAGTATAGTAATATCATTCAGGAGAGAACAGAGAGAAGGTGAAGTACAGTATAGTAATGTCATTCAGGAGAGAACAGAGAGAAGGTGAAGTACAGTATAGTAATGTCATTCAGGAGAGAACAGAGAGAAGGTGAAGTACAGTATAGTAATGTCATTCAGGAGAGAACAGAGAGAAGGTGAAGTACAGTATAGTAATGTCATTCAGGAGAGAACGTGAAGTACAGATGTACTATCTTCATTTAACCAGTTTCTCACAGCATGAAAATAATCCTGCAGCAACAGGAAATGTACATTATTATGTGGATTATAATGGACATTCTTGTAGGATTTGATACATTTTTCATTAGGGCTAATCAAGTCTGACATTTTAAAGTGGAAATTACAAACTTCAGAAGCCTTTTTAAACCTTGAATACAATGCAAGTTTGCATTTGATGCTGCGCAGGAACAGAGAATGTTCTCTGTGACAACAGAGTTATAACATTAAGAAAGTATGTCTGTAGTAGACACACAGTAGTAGAGACACAGTAAGACGCGTGGTAAATCACTGAAACAAGGGTATGTAATAGTTTTTGAGGTGGTGGAAATGTAAGCTAACAGTTGGAGGAGAAAAGTACACAGACATTTCATCAAATGTCCTCAACATAGAATGTCATTCTTTCAAAAACATTACTCTGACTGAGAAGGCTAATGCTTACTCATTACTCAACTATGTGAGGCAATGTCATATTCCTAAAAGAACACCAATAACTAGGTGAAATGAGTCATCTGGTGTCGAGGAGCGGCAACAAAGCACACATTAAAGATGGCCGACCCCAGGTTGGGCTCCTAATTGTTTTTCTCCCTGCTGTCTCTCCTCCTGGGTCTCTGTGATTGAGTTACAGTGCAGCAGGGCATGAAATTGCTCGTGTCCTTTTCTATTCCTTGATAACTGGCCGAGGCGAGTCATTTGTCGTACAGATTGGGGGAGGGGAGCTTCACATTAAATACAGTGTCTGGAGCCTAGGAAAGAGGGGTGAGACTCGTGAGGCAGAGAGAAAGAGAGAGTGTAGGGTTAGCTTGGAAACAATGCTAAACTGTACACAGCCTGCTGCCTGCCAGTACCGACATCAGCAGCTGGGGTATTTGGTTCTAATATTTGACTTGGAGTCCCCAAATCAAATCCAATTGTATTTGTCACAGTCGCCAAATACAACAGGTGTAGACATTACTGTGAAATGCTTAGTTACAAGCCCTTAAACAATGCATTTCAAGAAAAAGAGTTAAGAAAATATGACAAAATAAACTAAAGCAAAGAAATAAAATAAAATAAAGAATTAACAATAAAATAACAATATCAAGGCTATATACAGGGGGTACCAGTATAGTAGAGGAAATGTGTACATGTAGGTGGGGGATGGGGCATTGTAAGAAGCCCAGGTGGCCATTTGATTAATTGTTTGGCAGTCTTATGGCTTGGGGGTAGAAGCTGTTAAGGAGCCGTTTTGGTCGGAGACTTGGCGCTCCGGTACCACTTGTCTATGACTAGGGTGGCTGGAGTCTTTGACAATTCTTTGGGCTTTCCTCTGACACCGCCTAGTACATAGGTCCTGGATGGCAGGAAGCTTGACCCCAATGATGTACTGGGACATACGCACTACCCTCTGTACAGCCTTACGGTCAGATGCCGAGCAGTTGCCATACCAGGCGGTGATGCAACCGGTCAGGATGCTCTCGATGGTGCAGCTTGCCAAATATTTTCAGTCTCCTGCGGGGGAAAAGGTATTGTCGTGCCCTCTCCACGACTGTCTTGGTGTATTTGGAACCATGATAGTTCGTTGGTGATGTGGACACCAAGGAACTCGAAACTCTCAACCCACTCCACTACAGCTCCCCGTCGATGAGAATGGGGGCCTGGTTGGCCCACCTTTTCCTGTAGTCCACGATTAGCTCCTTTGTCTTGCTCACATTGAGGGAGAGGTTTTTGTCCTGGCACCACACTGCCAGGTCTGACCTTCTCCCTATAGGATGCCTCGTCGTTGTTGGTGATCAGGCCTACCACTGTTGTGTCGTCAGCAAACTTAATGATGGTGTTGGAGTCGTGTTTGGCCACGCAGTAGTGAGTGAACAGGGAGTACAGGAGGGGACTAAGCACGCACCCCTGAGGGGCCCCAGTGTTGAGGATCAGCGTGGCACATGTGTTGTTGCCTACCCTTACCACCTGGGGGTGGTCTGTCAGGAAGTCCAGGATCCAGTTGCAGAGGGAGGTGTTTAGTCCCAGGGTCATTAGCTTAGTGATGAGGTTTGTGGGCACTATTGTGTTGAACACTGAGCTGTCGTCAATGAACAGCATTCTCACATAGGTGTTCCTATTGTCCAGGTGGGAAAGGGCAGTGTGGAGTGCGATCGAGACTGCGTCATCTGTGAATTTGTTGGGGCAGTATGCGAATTGAAGTGGGTCTAGGGTTTCTGGGATGATGGTGTTGATGTGAGCCAAAACCAGCCTTGCAAAGCCCTTCATGGCTACAGACTTGAGTGCTACGGGGCGGTAATCATTTTGGCAGGTTACCTTCACTATCCTGGGCACAGGGACTATGGTGGTCTGCTTGAACAAACTCACGCAGGGGTGACGGTGAGAGATATTTGGAACTCACATGTGAAAAGGTTAATTGTAGATCGTCCAGTTTATTTTCCAATGATTGCAGGTTGGCCAATAGTACAGAATACGCCTCTGAATTCTGACCTCCAGTCTCGACAAAGCATTATATCCTTCGCGTCGGACTCGTTAAAGAAAAAGTCTTTGTCCAGTTTGAAGTGAGTAATCTCCGTTCTAATGTCCAGAATCTCTTTTCGGTCATAAGAGACGGTAGCAGCAACATTATGTACAAAATATTTGACAAACAATGCGAAAAAATACATTTTATAGCACAGTTGGTTAGGAGCCCGTAAAACGGCAGCCATCCCCTCCGGCGCCATTACACTACATTCAGTCAGCTAATGAATTTGTTTGTAAAGGAATGTGACTATAGAAAATGGAGACAGGTGTGTGGTACCTGGGCAGGTTGTAGAGAGGAGCCATGCGGAAGCAGGCCACCACCGCACGCTTTCTCTGCTTGGACAGCAGCTTCTGCCACACACACTTCTTAGACCTCAACGGCTGCTCAACCTACATTGAATAAATGAAGACAAAATATGTACTGTGTTATATATATCAAATGATATAAGGAGTATGGTTTGGAGCAGAAGTATGAGTATATCATGCTGAGTATAGATCTATGATCAGAGAAGCAGGACATAAAGGATCCAGGATATAGGACACAGCCAGGATATGGAGATATAGGACACAGACAGGATATGGAGATATAGGACACAGCCAGTATATGGAGATATAGGACACAGCCAGGATATGGAGATATGGGACACAGACAGGATATGGAGATATAGGACACAGCCAGGATATGGAGATATAGGACACAGCCAGGATATGGAGATATGGGACACAGCCAGGATATGGAGATATAGGACACAGCCAGGATATGGAGATATGGGACACAGACAGGATATGGAGATATAGGACACAGCCAGGATATGGAGATATGGGACACAGCCAGGATATGGAGATATGGGACACAGCCAGGATATGGAGATATAGGACACAGCCAGTATATGGAGATATAGGACACAGCCAGGATATGGAGATATAGGACACAGCCAGGATATGGAGATATAGGACACAGCCAGTATATGGAGATATAGGACACAGCCAGTATATGGAGATATGGGACACAGCCAGGATATGGAGATATAGGACACAGCCAGTATATGGAGATATGGGACACAGCCAGGATATGGAGATATAGGACACAGCCAGGATATGGAGATATAGGACACAGCCAGTATATGGAGATATGGGACACAGCCAGGATATGGAGATATAGGACACAGCCAGGATATGGAGATATAGGACACAGCCAGGATATGGAGATATAGGACACAGCCAGGATATGGAGATATGGGGCACAGCCAGTACATGGAGATATGGGACACAGCCAGGATATGGAGATATAGGACACAGCCAGGATATGGAGATATGGGGCACAGCCAGTATATGGAGATATGGGGCACAGCCAGTATATGGAGATATGGGGCACAGCCAGTATATGGAGATACGGGGCACAGCCAGTATATGGAGATATGGGGCACAGCCAGTATATGGAGATATGGGGCACAGCCAGTATATGGAGATATGGGGCACAGCCAGTATATGGAGATATGGGGCACAGCCAGTACATGGAGATATGGGGCACAGTCAGTATATGGAGATATGGGGCACAGCCAGTATATGGAGATATGGGGCACAGCCAGTATATGGAGATATGGGGCACAGCCAGTATATGGAGATATGGGGCACAGCCAGTATATGGAGATATGGGGGCACGGCCAGTATATGGAGATATGGGGCACAGCCAGTACATGGAGATATGGGGCACAGCCAGTATATGGAGATATGGGGCACAGCCAGTACATGGAGATATGGGGCACAGCCAGTATATGGAGATATGGGGCACAGCCAGTACATGGAGATATGCGGCACAGCCAGTATATGGAGATATGGGGCACAGCCAGTATATGGAGATATGGGGCACAGCCAGTATATGGAGATATGGGGCACAGCCAGTATATGGAGATATGGGGCACAGCCAGTACATGGAGATATGCGGCACAGCCAGTATATGGAGATATGGGGCACAGCCAGTATATGGAGATATGGGGCACAGCCAGTATATGGAGATATGGGGCACAGCCAGTATATGGAGATATGGGGCACAGCCAGTACATGGAGATATGGGGCACAGCCAGTATATGGAGATATGAGGCACAGCCAGTATATGGAGATATGGGGCACAGCCAGTATATGGAGATATGGGGCACAGCCAGTATATGGAGATATGGGGCACAGCCAGTACATGGAGATATGCGGCACAGCCAGTATATGGAGATATGGGGCACAGCCAGTATATGGAGATATGGGGCACAGCCAGTATATGGAGATATGGGGCACAGCCAGTATATGGAGATATGGGGCACAGCCAGTACATGGAGATATGGGGCACAGCCAGTATATGGAGATATGAGGCACAGCCAGTATATGGAGATATGGGGCACAGCCAGTATATGGAGATATGGGGCACAGCCAGTATATGGAGATATGGGGCACAGCCAGTATATGGAGATATGGGGCACAGCCAGGATATGGAGATATGGGGCACAGCCAGTATATGGAGATATGGGGCACAGCCAGTATATGGAGATATGGGGCACAGCCAGTATATGGAGATATGCGGCACAGATATAAGACGTAGAAAACTGGATGTACTGTAGGCATTAAGGATGCAGCCAGCCACTGACCTGCTCCAGATGAAAGACTGCAGCTGAGATGCTCTGGACCCGGAACACTGTTCTCTCAGGGTCTGGAGGCCCCTCGTTCTTCACCATCACATCCTTATACAGGTTCAGCTGCCACCGCACTGCAGGGTCCTCTGACTGGGGATGGGTTAGCGCAGTGTAGGGCTTAGAAAGCATAACTGCTGTTTGATACAGAGGTAATGTTCTAGTTTAATGAATGACAGTAATTCATCATTTTCTCTAGCTCACCTTATCTTGAAGGTGCAGATTCTGCCGCAAATGCTCCTTCACTTCATCATCTGTGTCTTTCTGTTGAGTAATATGAGGAAACAATTAGATATACCATTCATGAATCGTACCCAGTTGTTGACCACCTTTGATGACCGAAAAAATTTAATACTGGTCTCTGCTGAGTATTGTGTAGTCGGTAACACCTGACCCCAGACCAGTGTGGGCTAGGCAGGCCGTCTCACCAGGATATAGCGTGTCTTTGCCAGGGAGATGAGCTCCTGGTCCCCGGGGGTGCACATGTTGAGTCCAATGGGCAGCATCTTCTTCAGGGCAGCCACGATCAGGGAGGTCTGGATGGAGTAGAACTCTCCTCGTTTCCTCTTATGCTTCCTCTCCTGGTCCTGACCCCCTGACTGATACCAGGACGGAATGAAATGTTAATAACTTCACCTGGCACTCACTGAAAAAAGACACCACTCTATGTATAGTAGTGCACTAAAGGGAATAGGCAGTAATTTGGGACACAGTCTAGTCTTTTCTCTATGTCTACCTTTACTTTTAAATTGCTACCTTGACCTGACTGTGCTGTATTGCACTGGAGCTTATTTAACAGTTTGAGAGCACACAGCACAGCACACCACACGCTGAATTAAGCCCGTGGGTAGCAGAGAGAACCAAGGCATTTTTTCATCACCAGCAAAATCTGCAGAGGCTGTGCCAATGAAGCATTTCAAATTGAGCTATAGCCTGAAAGCAGCATTAGCCCACAGTTTGCCTCTACCCATACAGTGAGGTATTATTCAAGAACGACTACACTGAAAAAGGGTAATGGAAGAAGCTGGCACAAAGGAGACACAGAAACACAAGAGAGACAGAAACACAATTAACTGTATGTATGGGTGCACACACACACACACACACACACACACACACACACACACACACACACACACACACACACACACACACACACACACACACACACACACACACACACACACACACACACACACACACACACACACACACACACACACACACACACACACACACACACACACACACACACACACACCAGTGCAGGAGCTGAGTGACTAAGAGACACAGCCAGTAGAAGGCAGGAGCCACACACACCTGGGTACCCATAACCCAGAAACACCATTGACATGTGATCATGTTATTTGTCATGGGCGTGTTGACTTTCAATAACAGAGATGGGACGTGGTCGGCCCATAAGGGAATGAGAAACACTAGTTATGATGTTAGGCGGGTCTGATGATGGAAGGCCGATAGGTGTTAATGATTGGCTGATGTAATGTGTTTACAGATAGGCAGGGCACGCCAATGGCTGCTGCCTATGCCAGTGAATGGAGTGTAAACGCAGACAGGATAAACATTTAAAAAAAAATAAACAATCAACAAATCTATTCCCTGTCCCTGAGGTGGTGACATGGCCGCTGGTTGGCCACGGGGGATATGAGTGTTAGGGTTGCTGCAGTACTGGAGCAGTGAGAGAGAAAGGGCTGCCTCTGCAGAATGAAGCCCAGTAACAAGGCTCAGCTGGAGAGCGTGCTGACAGAGAGTAGTGGGAGGTTGAACTGAGGTTAGCAGGGTTAGGATGTGAACATACATGACCACACGGGCTGCAGACTGCTTCAAGAGTGTAGAGTAGAGCTCTCCACCACTGAAAATAAGGGGAAGATGCAAAACTGTTTTGACTGTCTCAGTAAGCAGGCACATAATAATAAATGCTACCTTTGACATCTTGATCTTGCTATCACCAGTCAGGAATGACAGGTTGTTGATTTCATTCTGAACCACAAAGTTCTGCTCTTCCCTTTTGAAGTTCTGAGGAAAGAGTAATAACAATGTATGAAGAAGACATTTCTGCTTTGTTTACTTCTCATTCTGAGCGTCCTCCCCATTGTAACTGTTAGTTTGTCCATTGTTTTCAAGGAGAAATCGTACATGTGATTTGCACCAGAGGATGAAGATCTCAGCCACCATTCTGAAGAGTTCATTGGAGTCAGCGTCTGGTTCTTTCAGCCACCTCGACCTGCAGGACAAAGAGGAGAGGAGCGATGAACCCAAATACTATATCAATATAATATCCTCTGCTCCAAAGCCTTGCTACCAAACTAGTACACTCCTTCATTACAATAGGTCCTATGGTAAAAGTAAAACACACCCAAATCATGCCACTGTAAACTACTCCATTACCCAGGGTTCAGCGGGCTCACCTGTTGTTGTCTACATAGCGGATGAGCATTGGGTAGAAGGCGTAGAGGTCTCTGCAGAGCACAGCGAACTCATCCAGGATGAGCAGCTCAGCCTCCTGGGTATCTCCCTTACTGTCAGCCTTCAGTAGCTCCTCCTCCGACACCACCTTCACTGTCTTCTTCTTCAGCTTCTCCAGTGTAGGCAGGAAGTGACTCTTCAACAGAACAGCCCTGGCCTTAGTGATGATGGGCTGGGCGTACACTGCACACACAGCAGTCGTAGTGACAGACACATAGTTAGTTGTTTTATTATAAATGAAAAACAAAACAATAGAAAAGCTGTCTTGCTAGGAATGCAAAAGACAATCCCTTTTCAGTCTGGTTCATCTGATCAGCACTGTATACAAATTCAAAGACAGTTTTGCCCTCAAAACCAGTTTGTTTCCTAAAGCTCCCATCCAATGTGACAGACTGCTGTACACTCCCACACAGTATTGCAACCCAGCTAACCTGCGATCCTCTTCATCCAGGAGGCCTCGTCGATGCCCAGGTTGCTGTTGAGAATCTTCAGGATGTTTCCCAGGATGAGGCTGAGGTGTTCTGAGGTGACAGTGGTGGAGAAGACACTGCCCCCAACACTTCCCCCGCTGTGCGGAGACGCCTGGTTCTCTGGGCCCTTCTCCCACCAGTAGGACAGGTAGTTACACAGCATGGGTAGCACCACCTCGATGACGTGGGGCATCTCTGTGTAGCGCGCCCCAGACTCAGACATGTCGTTGATGTCCTTCATCAGGACGTCTAAACGAGGCATCTCCGGACACATCTCCTCCACCGCGTCTGGCATGCCCAGGACTACACAGAATCAGATGAGCACTATTTTACATGCACAGGTAAAGAACCATTAAATAGTGTATCATGGCGTAACATGTACAACACTATCACGTATAAGTGTGTGTAACTCACTGGCGCGTTCTCTGGCGGTCTTGGTGTTGAACACAGAGCAGGGGTTGTGTTTGTTGAGCAGGGGCTCCAGGAAGGCCACAGGCATGGCCCCTGCCAAGGTGGCCAGACACTCCCCCAGGGCCGGCAGCTGCCTGGAGGGGACAGGGAGAGGGGAGAGACAGACACACAGATCTCAGACATATAGTATCTGTGATATCAGTCTCCTAGCAAGATCTAAATAATACTACCTTTCCACATAGATGTTTTTCCCAGTCCCGAGCGCATAGAGGCTGGTCAGGATACGATAGCAGGACACTTGGACATCATCCACTGAAAAACAGCAGAAAAGGTATGTTGGTTACATTCATATGCACAGCATCAGTGTTTTGACATGAATATAAAGCATACTCTCGCCACTCCTCATATCTCCTAGATGTGTAGGTCTTGCTGTGGTCACTCACAGAGCAGGTCCACTCCAAAGTGGTGCTGGGTGATGTGTTCAAACAGGGCAGTGAGGATGGGCAGTAGTGCCACCGTGGTGTAGTTGATGTTCTGGGACACGCCCTTCATCTGTGAACGGGAGTGGGTGAACTTCCCCAACTTCAGGTTCTCAAGTGTCTTCTCCAAGTCCTCCGCTGCGTTCTCGAAGAACGTCCTTAACCCCGCCTTCACCAGCTCTGAGCCAGACTTCATCACCGTCCTGTCGGAGGAGAGGGAGAAAGGGGTTAAATGGTGGAGTATGTAGTCTGTCATTGCTGCCGCTTGTGCACACAATAATCCCCATGTGGGATAATAAAATGATCGTATTTGATTAGAATAATAATTGCCATATGATAGAAGAGTTCCCAAAGGACAGCATCATTTCCATAGAGGAGAGCCAGCTATACTAGAGAGCTCCCAAGGGACTCTAGTCATGTCATGTGACTGAGATAAAAATTTCTATCTGACCTTGAATATTTACAGTGTATGATTTATACAGTAAATTATGTAAATATTTAGATTCAAGGTGAGACTGTCAGTGTAAGGATGTGCAGAAATATTACACCCCAAAAACTATTTGATACATTAAGCAGATTAGATTAGTCCATTTTTAGTAATGCATTTTGTGACTCTTAAAGCTTTTTGAAGCCGTGACGAATCTCCCAAAGGGAGGGAGTTGAAAGACAAGGCCTATGGGCAAGTACAGTACAGTAGCTACATCCTCAGCATAAACATCATGTTTAATGCATTGCTATTTTAACCTCATTTGTGAGAACTGCTGCCTCAAACAACACATAGTTTCTAAAGAACACTAGGAGCCCGGAGCTAGCTACAGTACCTGCTGTGTATGCATGATGAGTGTACTTATCTAAATACCAGCGGGAGTTGTTTCTCTTCATGTCAATGATTCCATAACGACACGAATAACAGCAACTGGTGATTATGAACATAGTGGAGAACAACATATGTGTGGGCCTAAGTATGCAACGTTGGCTAGACATTAGGTTAGCCCTCTTTTCCAATGACATGTACTGTAAAATTGCTACGTGACGGACCTCTTTCAAACCTTTGATTTCATTTCAAACTCCAGGGATATATTGTGGCATAGGACTGCAGGACTGAGTTCTACCCACCTGGTGTCCAGTGTGTGGGCCAGGATGTGGAGAACGCTCACCATGGTGGTGGAGTCACTCCCTACAGGAGAACACAGTACAGTCATTAGCATATCACACACTAATCGTCATCCTAATATTCACAGCAACAAAGCGATGAGAATCAGCTTCTTACCAAATAGGGAAATCCTGTGTCTGACAAGAGCTGCCAGTTTACAGAACAGGCTGGAAAAGTGAAGGAGAGATAAAGAAGGAAAGAAAGAACGAAATCAGGGAGGTCAAAGGCTAAGAGTAGGAAAAGATGAAAGGAGTTTACGGAGAAGAGTATGTAAGTAGCATTCACAGAGAGTGAGAAAGTGGAACTGCAGAGTCGTGAGATGTTATTGTACCGACCTGGTGGCCATCTCCTTCTCCTTATTAGAGGCATAGCCGCTGCTGCTCAGGTTCTTACTGGGAGAAGACAGGAAGTAGAGACAGTGGTTCTTGAAGTACTGGTCTATCAGAGGGAGGAGGACCTAAAGAATAAATACCATTTAGGAGATGTGTGACATTCTTTGTGTAATCTCATGTACTGTACTTAAAATGTTAATTTGTTTCACATAGATTTACAATATTCTCACTTTGGCAAAAAACTTGATTTCTTGCTCATGAGGCGACTTGTCGGTCTTCCCACTGGTAGCCATGGTCTCTGAAACGACAAGGTCAAAGTTCAATAAAGAGCAAGTCAATAAGGCAGCATTGTCCATAACAGAGAAAAGGTAGAGGAGCATTCAAAGATCAACGATATGAATGTCACCAGGCTCTTACCAAGGTGGGCAATGAACTCCTGGGCTGAGTTCACATACTTCAGCAGCTTCTTGAGGAACTTGTAGGCAAACCTCTTCTCCATGGAGGAAGAGTCCTGCTCCATGTCCTTCAGACCTCTACAACACAGGGGGAAGGGACAGACGAATTGTCATTTTGTCACAACAATACAACTCAATGTTTTTACAAAGACTGAAGTTCACACACTGACCTGGTGATGGCGTAGCCGTTGATCTGCAGGAAGCGGAACAGGTCCCGGGCCTTCTCTTTGTCCCGGGCCTTCTCTTTGGCGGTCAGGGTGTCATAGGGCACCAGCAGAGGGTGAGTTGCACCCCCTGGAACCACAAACGACAACGCTGTAACAATCAGAACCAAAAAATCTCACATTTACTCTGACTACATTAATCTGGCTCCTCCATCTCACAGGGAGGGTAGATAATTATAGAATCACCTCTAATTCCAAGGTCATTCTTTTTCTTCTTAGCCCAGATGTTGTGATAATTCTCAGCCACAACCTCCACCATGCCCTTGATCCAAAGAGCAAAGAGAACCTCTGTTAATTAAATAACATTAACAGCCTAGTCATAAACAAACCAGTTATTTACAGTTACAAAATAACAGCTGTGTGGTTCACTCACCTGTAACTCTCTAGACAGAACCACATTGATGGTGTCTATTGGGGTCGGGTTGAAACCGTTAGCCTGCCAAATGCCAACAAGAAAACATTCAGTAATAAAAACAAACACTGAACAGATAACTCAGCAGTCCTGGTATAAACTCTCAGAAAAAAGGGTTCCAAAAGAGTTCTTTGGATGTACCCCATAGGATAACTATTTTTAGTTCCTTGTAGAACCGTTTTTTGTTCCTGGTAAAACCCTTTTGGTTTCCATGTAGAACCATCTGTGGAAAGGAACCCAAAAGGGTTCTTCAAAGGCATCTCCTATGGGGACCTCCGAAGAACCCTTTTAGGTTCTAGATGGCACCTTTTTTCTCAGAGTGTAAAGTACTAGGAGGAGGAGGACGTTATTAAACTGAGTACATGAGAGGAGGACTGGGAGATCTTGCGCATCTTCTCACTCTCCCGTAGGGACATGGTCTCTCCGTCCTTGGTCCTGTCGATGTTCCAGCCCATAGCCAGCATGCTCTTCAGAGTCTCCCTCACAGGCCACCTGTAGATATCCTTCTCCTGAGGACCACACAGACACAGATACACACCAAGAGTTAGCAAGATATACAAATCAGTTCAAAACGAATCATCACGAGGTCTACCTATTGAGCTCGTACTTTAGTGTACCAATTCCATATTGTGTAATGTTCTACCTTCTCTGTCAGGCCTTTGTAGGTCCTAAGTAGAGGGTGAGTCTTGGCCTTCTCATCTATACAGTCCCCATACCTCCATCCCAACATCACCTGGAGAGAACAGACAAGTATGACCCTACTACAGACCTGATATATTACCAGCTAGTTTTTCAACCCAAATAAAAACAAACAGGATCGAGAGAGCAACCCTGAAACCAGCCTCCTATTGTTTCATCCAATAGGGTCGTGGTAAGGCTTTATAAAATACAGTGCAAAAGCAGTAGATTCTTAATCTTCATGGCCTGTTATAATGAATTGGTTCCAGGTGTAATTTTGCAGCATCTAATACACATTTCCTTGGCAGAGGAGCTCATCGTTGGCCTACCTTCTCTGCTGACCATTTGTCATGGGAATGCTCAGCATATTTGTTGGCAACGTGTTCCAGTTTCTCTGGAAGAGATATGCTGTCAAGAGAGAGTAACCATTACTCATTGCAGGTATGATGCATGCTGGGATAAAGCATATGTAAACGCAGTCATAAAGTATATAAAAGCACTGCACATTACATCAAATCAATTATGTGCATAACTTCTACATGGCACCTATAACAAGTTGTTACATATAATGTCAGAGTGGGATCAGACAGTCACGCCTTATATGCCATAATCTCCAATGGCCACTCACTTGGCTGTGCTTATGGGTTTGGGGTCGAAGTTGCCCTGAGCGTCCACAGACACAGGCTTCTCCAGGGTGGTGCTGATGGTGGCGTCTATGTAGTCAGGCGGTAAGGCCCCAGATATGGCACTCAGACAGGGCATGGCCATCTTAAAGAGATCTGCATCGTACTTCTGCAATGTGAAACACACTCTGATTGGTGGACTATCAGAGGTACCTCCACTGAGGTCTGAGTAAGGCTAAACTATCGACTAGAGACTGCAGGAATGGCGAGAGGTTAAGAGACATGCTTAATGCAGAGTCGTCCCAGTTACAGAGAGCAGAGGCTGAGATCGATGATGACTGTTCAAATATTGATGTTCTCAGCCTGGTCTTTCTGTCACCATCTTCACTTTCATGTGCTGGGTCCAGACATTTACCATACTTCAAAAAGAGCATACAAGGTGAGCCATAAAATCAATGGCAATATTCAACAGCACAGAAAGGCAACGAGGCATTTGTAGAGAGATAATTCAATAGGACACTTAAAGAGGAGTGTCTAGTACCAGATTACTAAAGGTTATGACCTTTTGGCCTGAACATGTATCCACATGGTCAGCACTTCCTGATCAAAGCTCAGTGCAGCTTTGATTTTATTGGCTCATTATCAGCCTTTTTTTTAATAGCCTCAACTAGGATCCTGTTGGAGCCCTGCCATTCTCCTGGGCCTAAGTGCTGTGTTAAAGGAGACCTCATCGTACCCTCTGTGAGAGCGAATCCAAGACGCCCCAGAAGATCTTCTTTGTGAGGAGCAGCTCCTCGTCTGAGGCCATGCCGTAGCTGCCCCAGCCTGATGGCAGACAGTAGTACTTCCAGCTCTGCTCGTAGTGATTGGTCAGGAGCTGTGGAGGGCACAAAGGGTCAAAGGAGAGTCCATCAGACTGAGAGAGAGGATGTATGTACAGTCTGCTGTGGGCTACACTGTAGGAATAGAAAACAGACACATACAGTGCCTTGCGAAAGTATTCGGCCACATTTCAGGCTTTAAACATAAAGATATAAAACTGTATTTTTTTGTGAAGAATCAACAACAAGTGGGACACAATCATGAAGTGGAACAACATTTATTGGATATTTCAAACTTTTTTAACAAATCAAAAACTGAAAAATTGGGCGTGCAAAATTATTCAGCCCCCTTAAGTCAATACTTTGTAGCGCCACCTTTTCCTGCGATTACAGCTGTAAGTCGCTTGGGGTATGTCTCTATCAGTTTTGCACATCGAGAGACCGAATTTTTTTCCCATTCCTCCTTGCAAAACAGCTCGCGCTCAGTGAGGTTGGATGGAGAGCATTTGTGAACAGCAGTTTTCAGTTCTTTCCACAGATTCTCGATTGGATTCAGGTCTAGACTTTGACTTGGCCATTCTAACACCTGGATATGTTTATTTTTGAACCATTCCATTGTAGATTTTGCTTTATGTTTTGGATCATTGTCTTGTTGGAAGACAAATCTCTGTCCCAGTCTCAGGTCTTTTGCAGACTCCATCAGGTTTTCTTCCAGAATGGTCCTGTATTTGGCTCCATCCATCTTCCCATCAATTTGAACCATCTTCCCTGTCCCTGCTGAAGAAAAGCAGGCCCAAACCATGATGCTGCCACCACCATGTTTGACAGTGGGGATGGTGTGTTCAGGGTGATGAGCTGTGTTGCTTTTACGCCAAACATAACGTTTTGCATCGTTGCCAAAAAGTTCAATTTTGGTTTCATCTGACCAGAGAACCTTCTTCCACATGTTTGGTGTGTCTCCCAGGTGGCTTGTGGCAAACTTTAAACGACAATTTTTATGGATATCTTTAAGAAATGTCTTTCTTCTTGCCACTCTTCCATAAAGGCCAGATTTGTGCAATATACGACTGATTGTTGTCCTATGGACAGAGTCTCCCACCTCAGCTGTAGATCTCTGCAGTTCATCCAGAGTGATCATGGGCCTCTTGGCTGCATCTCTGATCAGTCTTCTCCTTGTATGAGCTGAAAGTTTAGAGGGACGGCCAGGTCTTGGTAGATTTGCAGTGGTCTGATACTCCTTCCATTTCAATATTATCGCTTGCACAGTGCTCCTTGGGATGTTTAAAGCTTGGGAAATCTTTTTGTATCCAAATCCGGCTTTAAACTTCTTCACAACAGTATCTCGGACCTGCCTGGTGTGTTCCTTGTTCTTCATGATGCTCTCTGCGCTTTTAACGGACCTCTGAGACTATCACAGTGCAGGTGCATTTATACGGAGACTTGATTACACACAGGTGGATTGTATTTATCATCATTAGTCATTTAGGTCAACATTGGATCATTCAGAGATCCTCACTGAACTTCTGGAGAGAGTTTGCTGCACTGAAAGTAAAGGGGCTGAATAATTTTGCACGCCCAATTTTTCAGTTTTTGATTTGTTAAAAAAGTTTGAAATATCCAATAAATGTCGTTCCACTTCATGATTGTGTCCCACTTGTTGTTGATTCTTCACAAAAAAATACAGTTTTATATCTTTATGTTTGAAGCCTGAAATGTGGCAAAAGGTCGCAAAGTTCAAGGGGGCTGAATACTTTCGCAAGGCACCGTAGGTAACCACTTTACTGATGTACTGAAAGACAACTACACACTGGCACCAAGCCAAATATCTCCAATAGGATCTACAGCTGATGATAGGGAGAATGAATATCCCATGACCTATCTCAGTTTAAGTGCAGGCAGAATCAACTGTGTTCCGTCTTCCACAGGCAATCACATTCTTCCAGGCTGCTCTCTGCTCCCTGGTGCTCGGGTGTTGTTATAAAAACAAAACAACTTCCAACATCTGCTTAATGCTGAGAACGTCATCATTCATAGCAGTGAGAGTCAGAGAGAGGCAGAGAAAGAGACAGAGGCGGTATGTTTGATAAACAGTGTGTTTAACGCCCAACAGGATAGAGAGCTAATATCTTCAAGCAGGCTGCAGAGCACACCCCTGAAACCACAGCCTACTGTGAGAGGGCAGCAGAAGGGCAGAGGAAGAAAAAGAGAGAGGGAGAGGGAAGGAAAGGAGACATACCCTGAGAGGCATCTTGCAGTACTCCGTCAGCAAGGGCACGTCAAAGACGAGGCGTCGCAGGAGATGCTGCAGCATGGAGGGACGGAGGTACCTGCAGACAGAGGACCAGACCAGGGAGGGAACAGGAAATCAGAGAGAGACTACATCATGACCCAGGATAATACTGTTTGGCTTAAGTGTTTCAATGGCCACACAGTGAGCTTATCGCTTCATTAAGGGGTGCTAATGTACATAGTGGAACTCCTTACTTGCAGACGGCCAGCAGACACTCCTCGATAGCGTCTCTCTGGGCCTTGGTGAGCGAGCGGCCCTTGGACAGCCTGTAGATGGTGTGCAACGTGGAGTCGATGAGCACGGCATAGTGCTCTGTGCCAGCGAAGTGGGGGGCACAGCGGGTGAGCAGGGGCAGCATGGCAGAGCCGATGTACCTGTTCATGGCCAGAGCTGTCTCTGTGGTGCTGAGAACCTCCTATAGGGGAGGGGTCAAAGGGGAGAGGTCAACACAACACAGTGTCACACAGCAGTTCTCACAACCCAGGCACAACTTCAACTGTTCCACAATCACTATCAATAGGTGTGTCAAAGATAGACTTTCAACTACTCTAAATAGAATCCTAGTGAGGAGCTGAATCTGCACATTTATCCTTAGGAAATACCTGATGAAGAACTAAAACAGGGAGACAATGCACTAGGTCATCCCAGGCCAGGGCTAATCGTATCTACAGAGTAATACTCTCTAATGAAAGGCCTGGAACGGTGAGCCTAGCATCGTGTTACATCGGAATCAACCAGACTTTAATTTAATAGCTGCTGGATTACGTGGGCGCGTGATCCTTATCGCTTTCCAGTGTGGATCAAAGATCTGTGTGTCTGTACAGGAGCAGGGCAACTGGTGGCCCAGAGGCTAGACGACTACCACCCCGTAGCACTCACTTCCGTCATCATGAAGTGCTTTGAGAGACTAGTCAAGGACCATATCACCTCCACCCTACCTGACACCCTAGACCCACTCCAATTTGCTTTACCGCCCAAATAGGTCCACAGACGATGCAATCTCAACCACACTGCACACTGCCCTAACCCATCTGGACAAGAGGAATACCTATGTGAGAATGCTGTTCATCAACTACAGCTCAGCATTTAACACCATATTACCCTCCAAACTCGTCATCAAGCTCGAGACCCTGGGTCTCGACCCGCCCTGTGCAACTGGGTACTGGACTTCCTGACGGGCCGCCCCCAGGTGGTGAGGGTAGGTAACAACATCTCCACCCCGCTGATCCTCAACACTGGAGCCCCACAAGGGTGCGTTCTGAGCCCTCTCCTGTACTCCCTGTTCACCCACGACTGCGTGGCCACGCACGCCTCCAACTCAATCATCAAGTTTGCGGACGACACTACAGTGGTAGGCTTGATTACCAACAACGACGAGACGGCCTACAGGGAGGAGGTGAGGGCCCTCGGAGTGTGGTGTCAGGAAAATAACCTCACACTCAACGTCAACAAAACTAAGGAGATGATTGTGGACTTCAGGAAACAGCAGAGGGAGCACCCCCCTATCCACATCGATGGGACAGTAGTGGAGAGGGTAGTAAGTTTTAAGTTCCTCGGCATACACATCACAGACAAACTGAATTGGTCCACCCACACAGACAGCATCGTGAAGAAGGCGCAGCAGCGCCTCTTCAACCTCAGGAGGCTGAAGAAATTCGGCTTGTCACCAAAAACACTCACAAACTTCTACAGATGCACAATCGAGAGCATCCTGTCGGGCTGTATCACTGCCTGGTACGGCAACTGCTCCGCCCACAACCGTAAGGCTCTCCAGATGGTAGTGAGGTCTGCACAACGCATCATCGGGGGCAAACTACCTGCCCTCCAGGACACCTACACCACCCGATGTCACAGGAAGGCCATAAAGATCATCAAGGACAACAACCACCCGAGCCACTGCCTGTTCACCCCGCTATCATCCAGAAGGCGAGGTCAGTACAGGTGCATCAAAGCTGGGACCGAGAGACTGAAAAACAGCTTCTATCTCAAGGCCATCAGACTGTTAAACAGCCACCACTAACATTGAGTGGCTGCTGCCAACACACTGACTCAACTCCAGCCACTTTAATAATGGGAATTGATGGAAATGTATGTAAAATATATCACTAGCCACTTTAAACAATGCTACTTAATATAATGTTTACATACCCTACATTATTCATCTCATACGTATATGTATATACTGTACTCTATCATCTACTGCATCTTTATGCAATACAAGTATCACTAGCCACTTTAAACTATGCCACTTTGTTTACATACTCATCTCATATGTACTGTACTCGATACCATCTACTGCATCTTGCCTATGCCGTTCTGTACCATCACTCATTCATATATCTTTATGTACATATTCTTTATCCCTTTACACTTGTGTGTATAAGGTAGTAGTTTTGGAATAGTTAGGTTAGATTACTCGTTGGTTATTACTGCATTGTCGGAACTAGAAGCACAAGCATTTCGCTACACTCGCATTAACATCTGCTAACCATGTGTATGTGACAAATAAAATTTGATTTGATTTTTGAGATATTCTTAGCCGACTCCACTTAGACACTCAGCTTTAAATACACGTTTTAAACTCCCTCTCACACACACAAGCCTTCAATACACAGCCTCCACTCCACTCATCTCCCACATCCTTGAATACCTCAACCCACTTGTCTGGTAAACAATGAACTAGATGCCAAAACAAACAACTTGACGCCTTAGCCTAATTTGTGGTCTTCCACATCTCCCACTTCTCAGCTGAGGGTGAGCTCACCACTCACCGTGTCCAGAGAAGCAGAGGCTTGCAGGTCGGGCAGGAAGCCCACGTCCAGCAGCTGAAGTAGGAAGCTTTGGTCCTCAATACCATAGACCCGGTCCAGGAACAGCACCATGGGGGCCTTGTGGTCCGGGCAGAAACTGGCTGCCATATCAGGCTCTGTCACAGTGCCATCTAAGAGGAAGAGGAAGAGAGAGAGCAAGAGAGAGAGCAAGAGAGAGAGACAGAGAGAGAGACAGAGAGAGAGACAGAGAGACAGAGACAGAGAGACAGAGACAGAGAGACAGAGAGACAGAGAGAGAGAGAGAGAAAGAAAGAAAGAAAGAAAGAAAGAAAGAAAGAAAGAAAGAAAGAAAGAGAAAGAAAGAAAGAAAGAAAGAGAAAGAAAGAAAGAAAGAAAGAGAGAGAGAGAAAGAAAGAAAGAGAGAGAAAGAAAGAGAGAGAGAAAATAACATAAAAGGGAAAGATAGACAAAAAAAGAGGATATAAAAAATAATGAGATACAAAAGAAGAAGAGGAGGTGGGTCTCTGTATAAATAGGACTTGTGTAAATATGTTTTTCTTGCAGTATTCAAACAGGGAGACCTACCCATACATTATAGCAAGCCTCATCTGAAAGGCATGCGAGTCCAGATAACTAATGTGTATTCATTAGCAGCAGTGCAGCTTGTGAGAGGGTTTCTGGGGAGCGAGGCATGGCTGAGTTATTCAGTTGTTGGCCTGCCGACAGTGCTCGTTGTGTGGCAGCACTAGCTAGCAGCGTTTTAAGCTTGTGCAGAGCAATCAATAGAGAAAAACACCCGGCAACAGAAATGAGAGGGAGACGAGGAGAGCCGTGGGAGGTAGAAAGCCTTGGTTGATTAAAAACACATGAATTGTGAGCTGGGATCAAAAGCACGGTACCACCATTTAAACGATTAAGTTTCATACTTCATCATTTCTACCTCAACCAATTCATTATTTAGATCACTTTTTGTTGTTTCTAGACTTCAGAGAGTAAAGTCTGCATGCCATTAGATCACCACGACGGCTGAGTGATTTGGGATTTTATTGTGTGTTGTGTGTTGCTATTGTGTGCTGTTGTGCGTTATAAGAGCTGAAGTGGGAACTGGGCAGTCCTCTACCTTTGTGGACGACAGGCATTTTGAGGGGTATGCTGATGATGCCCACCAGGTCTTCAGTGGGCACAAGGGAGCGCAGGATGGCACGGATTCGCAGGGCCTCCCCTTTACCCTTGTTGATCAACTGAAGGAGGAGGAGGAAGGAGAGAAGGTCATTAGTCCTATTGAAATCTCACTGGTGGAAAACAGACATTCATTCAATCTTTACTTATCCAGATGAGTCAGAGAGAACAGATGCTGAGATGTCTCGTATGCAAATTAACCTCTCAGAGTAGGTTAGAGTACATGTGATCTGTGATAGGAGTGGGACCATCAGCTAAACTCACGTGCATCTCTGGGGCACAGCGTCCAAGTAGGTCGATGAGGGCAGAGTAGAAGGACATGATGGCATTGCCCATATGCACCACCTCTTCCTCCTCATCATCCTCAGCAGACCTGCCCATAACAAAACCAATGAGAAGGTCTTCTGGGCCTTACCTTGCCATCTCAACTAACTCATGATGATCTTACAGCGTTTACTTTGCGATGTACTATGCCGTTAGCTCTTGCTTTATAGCTGTGGCAGGTACAGTATGTAGCTTACGCGTCAGAGCTGACCCCCTGGGCGGAGGAGGGCAAGTCCACAGCAGGGTTATCTGAGATTTTGATGGCCTCCTTCATGGCTGCCAGCAGCCCGTTACCCCCCTCTCCTCTCAGAGCCGGGCCAAAACACTCTGGACGCCTGATCAGTAGCTTCACCACCACACTGGAGTTCTCCTCCACACTCTCACCTGGAACACACACATGCATTTGTTACACACACACACACACACACACACACACACACACACACACACACACACACACACACACACACACACACACACACACACACACACACACACACACACACACACACACACACACACACACACACACACACACCACCAGGTTAACAAAACATATATTTCAGTAATACACTGCATTAGCACATTGACATCAACACAGATATCGACACAAGATGCACATAAAATGCATTGGCAGTGGAAAAACACACACAAATTAGGCACACAGTACACACACACACATCAACAACTGATATGAACAAAATACTCCTTTGGGCTCCCAAACACCTCGGAGGTGAACAGCACCAGACATAAAGCTCATCTAGTGAGTGCTTGACAATGTATCGCCACTCTTTTTGGTCCATCACTGTCAGGAAGCAAATGAATGGCTGCCCTGCTCTTTCATCCAGGAGCAGTTTCCAATATTCACTCTCTTTAGTGAGATCCTGTTCCTCCACTGAGCTCTACTGACCTTGAGGCTGTGGCTCCTATCAGCTAACCCCCTCAGGCAGTCTAGCCTGCCCAGCAGGATCCACACAGACATGCCATCTCTAAAACTGCTGTCATGACGTTGCCCTCTTTGGGTACAGCGAGCCCATCCCCCTCTCCCTGCCTCCCCCTGCCTCCTTCAACTAGGCTGCTCTGGTCAGAGAGAGGTCGTAAATTCCTGAGAAGACCCTGCCTCATTGCCACACAGTATAAGAGACCGGGGGAAATTTTCATAGAGAACAAAGGAATTTCTTTCACCTCACAGAACTTGAGGTCATGTTCCGGACAATGTATTTAAGATCGGTGAAGAATCCAGCTACGAACTGGTCCATTTGTTACATTTTGGGGAAGCTCATGGGAGACGGTGTGGCCACATTGCCATAACGCTGTTTATATAATAGCCTCAGATATGAGGTTTACATCTAATTGTTGTATAAGATGAATGAGTGAGTATGATACTGTTTGTAAAATTGTGTGATGTGATTTTGGACTGTTTAATGAAGGAAACTCCAATTCCCTTTTGAGTTGAACTAAATCAGAGGACCGCCCCTGAGCCTAGTTAGGGTCAGGCATCCTGGGACAGCCCTTTTCTGCAATTCCGAATAAAACCACAACTTTAAGAAATTATCACCAGACCATGTTTCTCTCAATCACGGGAGTAAAAGGTTGTAGACCATTGATGAATCTTTTAACCATACCACGTGGTTAAACTCTTAGACTATTGATACCGACAGAATAAGAACAAGTCTTTGATATTAATTACTAGTCTGCAGCTAGGAATTCGGTATCATTGAACGTGAAGAACGACAACCGCCAAAAACATTCTATGACGAAACGAATGAATGTCACTCTGAACAATCCACTCTAACCAAGACAGAAAGAGAGAGCGAGAGGACAAACTCTCTCAAAAATGTACTTTTCAATAGCGATCAAGACGACACTGAGAGTAAATATATATATTGATTGCAATTGTTCCCGAATGAGTGAGCGTTCATGTGCAAAGGATTAGCATTTCAATTGTTATAATTACCACTCTGTGGTGACTTCTCAGCTCCCCCCTTTGTCCACCAAGCCGCGATGCCGGTTTAGCCCACTAGGGCATTTTTGTGAATTACTTAGTTAGTAATAAATAAATGATTTAAGACAATTGATGTATGGATGACTCATAGTGAAGACTGGGTTCGTGCAGATAACCAACAATTTAAGACATTTGGAATGAGACTAACGTGAGGTCAAATATATAATTCTTTAATTCGAAGACTAATTGATCAGATATAAAATATCTGAAAAGTTATTATAGGAAATGATAACTTTGTAATCTGAATATTTTCCTTGGTGACCTGACTTCCGAGTTAATTACAGTTACATGATTCATCAGTTTAATCGCGTAATACTAATTACAGAGAATCTTTGATAAAAACTAAAAGTCTTCATTTAATGATAGTAAAGACACGACACTGCCCACCCCTGGTATGGAAAGCACAGTACAGTACATTACCAAGCAGCATCCTCCACTTTACCCTACAGAGACCAAGGTTCAGTACAGGAGCTGCTGACAGTCATTACAGTACAGTTCCCCACCTACCATTGACAAATACAGCGAAGCGCAGGAAGGAGAGGTAGCGTTCACCCTCAATGGGGTTCCAGCCGATGTCAGGGTAACCTTTGTCCAGCAGCATGGGACAGCTCTGGAGCCCACAGCCTGCTAGGTACGTCACCACCTGCGACACACAACCAGGACAAAACAAAGACAAGCTTAGCAACAGCCACATGGACTGAGGATACTCTGAAACACATAGACACAAAACCCCAATTCTAATGCACACACACCAACACACACACACACACATCCAATAGAGACAGTATCCCCTACCTTGTCCAGGTCGGGCTCTTCCAGGGCCAAGGCCAGGCCGTTGTTGTCCATCACAGAGGAGGCAGCAACGTCTAGAGGAGTGGAGCCTCTCATGGCTGGGGATGCTACGGGGAGAAAACATACATATGATCCAATTTAAGTTATTCATATCTCACAGGTATTTACAACAATTCTGGTGTTCAGAGAATGATTCTCCAGTCCACCTAAATCAGAGGTTCTTCTCATTGCGATGGGAAGTTGTGGGAGTAACCTAAAGCCAACAGCAGGTGGCAGCATTACACTCTCATGATGAACCAGGACCAGACTCTGATTGGACTGTCAGACTGTTCATCTGTCAACAGCTGAGTGATACTGAGCTAAACCAAAATGTCCAGCTCATATTGGCAGTAATGACTCATACCTTCTATTGTTTATTTAAGCTCATTAAAGCAGCAGTATATTTCACTATCTTTGTTTTCATAAACATAAACATTCAAAGATGTGCAAATGATTGGTTCAGGCTAAAATCACACTCTGTGATATACTTTGTGCAATATACTGTAAGTGACTACGTTGTCCCTCGCCTTTGGACAATTCTGTGTGTGTGTGTGTGTGTGTGTGAGAGAGAGAGAGAGAGAGCTAGCCCAGGAGAGAACCGCTCTCTCTTTCTCCCTGCCACAGCACGGTGTTCAAAGAGTGACTGTGGCACAACCCCTCCTGACAGAATGTATGATGACTCACCCTCTTCCCTGATGAATTCACGACCAACTGACCAACCAACCAACCAACCAACCACACACACACACACACACACACACACACACACACACACACACACACACACACACACACACACACACACACACCTAATCTCAGGTGTGTGTCTAATGTATGCAGACTCACAGCTCAAGGACCTAACGTGAGGCCCCAATGAGATTATTGTCCATAACAATGAGAACAGCGTCAGAGATGCCGCCACACCCAGTGTAACTACAGTATAAGCCTGTTGTTCCAAAAGGAAGTAAGAGATGCTGGATATAGCATGTGATTGTCCTATGTCAGAGACTCTCCATCAACTCAGGGGTGTAGTGTACTGAGAATGTGATTTCCATCAACCCCCAGCAAGTGTATCCCCCAGCCCCAGCTCTACCAGGAGCAGTGTATCCCAGCCCCAGTTCTACCAGGAGCAGTGTATCCCAGCCCCAGCTCTACCAGGAGCAGTGTACCCTAGCCCCAGTTCTACCAGGAGCAGTGTACCCCAGCCCCAGCTCTACCAGGAGCAGTGTACCCCAGCCCCAGTTCTACCAGGAGCAGTGTATCCCAGCCCCAGCTCTACCAGGAGCAGTGTACCCCAGCCCCAGCTCTACCAGGAGCAGTGTACCCCAGCCCCAGCTCTACCAGGAGCAGTGTATCCCAGCCCCAGCTCTACCAGGAGCAGGGTACCCCAGCCCCAGCCCCAGCTCTACCAGGAGCAGTGTATCCCAGCCCCAGCTCTACCAGGAGCAGTGTATCCCAGCCCCAGCTCTACCAGGAGTAGTGTATCCCAGCCCCAGCTCTAACAGGAGCAGTGTACCCCAGCCCCAGCTCTACCAGGAGCAGTGTACCCCAGCCCCAGCTCTACCAGGAGCAGTGTACCCCAGCCCCAGCTCTACCAGGAGCAGTGTACCCCAGCCCCAGCTCTACCAAGAGCAGTGTACCCCAGCCCCAGCTCTACCAGGAGCAGTGTACCCCAACCCCAGCTCTCCCAGGGGCAGTGTACCCCAGCCCCAGCTCTACCAGGAGCAGTGTACCCCAGACCCCAGGCCCAGCTCTACCAGGAGCAGTGTATCCCAGCCCCAGCTCTAACAGGAGCAGTGTACCCCAGCCCCAGCTCTACCAGGAGCAGTGTACCACAGCCCCAGCTCTACCAGGAGCAGTGTACCCCAGCCCCAGCTCTACCAGGAGCAGTGTACCCCAGCCCCAGCTCTACCAGGAGCAGTGTACCCCAGCCCCAGCTCTACCAAGAGCAGTGTACCCCAGCCCCAGGTCTACCAGGAGCAGTGTACCCCAACCCCAGCTCTCCCAGGGGCAGTGTACCCCAGCCCCAGCTCTACCAGGAGCAGTGTACCCCAGACCCCAGGCCCAGCTCTACCAGGAGCAGTGTATCCCAGCCCCAGCTCTACCAGGAGCAGTGTACCCCAGCCCCAGCTCTACCAGGAGCAGTGTACCCCAACCCCAGCTCTCCCAGGGGCAGTGTACCCCAGCCCCAGCTCTACCAGGAGCAGTGTACCCCAGACCCCAGGCCCAGCTCTACCAGGAGCAGTGTATCCCAGCCCCAGCTCTACCAGGAGCAGTGTACCCCAGCCCCAGCTCTACCAGGAGCAGTGTACCCCAGCCCCAGCTCTACCAGGAGCAGTGTACCCCAACCCCAGCTCTCCCAGGGGCAGTGTACCCCAGCCCCAGCTCTACCAGGAGCAGTGTACCCCAGCCCCAGCTCTACCAGGAGCAGTGTACCCCAGCCCCAGCTCTACCAGGAGCAGTGTACCCCAGCCCCAGCTCTACCAAGAGCAGTGTACCCCAGCCCCAGGTCTACCAGGAGCAGTGTACCCCAACCCCAGCTCTCCCAGGGGCAGTGTACCCCAGCCCCAGCTCTACCAGGAGCAGTGTACCCCAGACCCCAGGCCCAGCTCTACCAGGAGCAGTGTATCCCAGCCCCAGCTCTACCAGGAGCAGTGTACCCCAGCCCCAGCTCTACCAGGAGCAGTGTACCCCAACCCCAGCTCTCCCAGGGGCAGTGTACCCCAGCCCCAGCTCTACCAGGAGCAGTGTACCCCAGACCCCAGGCCCAGCTCTACCAAGAGGAGTGTACCCCAGCACCAGCTCTACCAGGAGTAGTGTACCCCAGCCCCAGCTCTACCAGGAGCAGTGTACCCCAGCCCCAGCTCTACCAGGAGCAGTGTACCCCAGACCCAGCTCTACCAAGAGGAGTGTACCCCAGCCCCAGCTCTACCAGGAGTAGTGTACCCCAGCCCCAGCTCTACCAGGAGCAGTGTACCCCGGCCCAGTTCTACCAGGAGCAGTGTACCCCCCGGCCCAGTTCTACCAGGAGCAGTGTACCCCAGCCCCAGCTCTACCAGGAGCAGTGTACCCCCAGGCCCAGTTCTAGCAGGAGCAGTGTACTCCCCGGCCCAGTTCTACCAGGAGCAGTGTACCCCCAGCCCCAGTTCTACCAGGAGCAGTGTACCCCCCGGCCCAGTTCTACCAGGAGCAGTGTACCGCCAGGCCCAGTTCTACCAGGAGCAGTGTAACCCCAGGCCCAGTTCTACCAGGAGCAGTGTACCGCCCGGCCCAGCTCTACCAGGAGCAGTGTACCGCCCGACCCAGCTCTACCAAGAGCAGTGTACCACCCGGCCCAGCTCTACCAGGAGCAGTGTACCCTCAGACCCAGCTCTACCAGGAGCAGTGTACCCCCAGGCCCAGCTCTACCTGGAGCAGTGTACCCCAGACCCCAGGCCCAGTTCTACCAGGATCAGTGTACCCCCAGGCCCAGCTCTACCAGGAGCAGTGTACCCCAGCCCCAGTTCTACCAGGAGCAGTGTACTGCCCAGCCCAGCTCTACCAGGAGCAGTGTACCCCAGCCCCAGCTCTACCAGGAGCAGTGTACCCCCAGGCCCAGCTCTACCAGGAGCAGTGTACCGCCGGGCCCAGCTCTACCAGGAGCAGTGTACCCCAGGCCCAGTTCTACCAGGAGCAGTGTACCCCAGCCCCAGCTCTACCAGGAGCAGTGTACCCCCAGGCCCAGTTCTATCAGGAGCAG
This sequence comes from Oncorhynchus kisutch, assembly GCF_002021735.2. Lineage (NCBI taxonomy): Eukaryota > Metazoa > Chordata > Actinopteri > Salmoniformes > Salmonidae > Oncorhynchus > Oncorhynchus kisutch. The sequence continues at coordinate 34,664,518 of NC_034180.2, forward strand.
TGTACCCCCAGTCCCAGCTCTACCAGGAGCAGTGTACCGCCCGGCCCAGCTCTACCAGGAGCAGTGTACCCCAGCTCTACCAGGAGCAGTGTACCCCAGACCCCAGGCCCAGCTCTACCAGGAGCAGTGTACCCCAGCCCCAGCTCTACCAGAAGCAGTGTACCCCAGCCCCAGCTCTACCAGGAGCAGTGTACCCCAAGCCCAGCTCTACCAGGAGCAGTGTACCCCAAGCGCAGCTCTACCAGGAGCAGTGTACCCCAGCCCTACCAGGAGCAGTGTACCCCAGCCCCAGTTCTACCAGGAGCAGTGTACCCCCCGGCCCAGTTCTACCAGGAGCAGTGTACCCCCAGCCCCAGTTCTACCAGGAGCAGTGTACCCCAGCCCCAGCTCTACCAGGAGCAGTGTACCCCCAGGCCCAGTTCTACCAGGAGCAGTGTACCCCCAGGCCCAGTTCTACCAGGAGCAGTGTAACCCCAGGCCCAGTTCTACCAGGAGCAGTGTACCGCCCGGTCCAGCTCTACCAGGAGCAGTGTACCGCCCGGCCCAGCTCTACCAAGAGCAGTGTACCACCCGGCCCAGCTCTACCAGGAGCAGTGTACCCTCAGACCCAGCTCTACCAGGAGCAGTGTACCCCCAGGCCCAGCTCTACCTGGAGCAGTGTACCCCAGACCCCAGGCCCAGCTCTACCAGGAGCAGTGTACCCCAGCCCCAGCTCTACCAGGAGCAGTGTACTGCCCAGCCCAGCTCTACCAGGAGCAGTGTACCCCCAGGCCCAGTTCTACCAGGAGCAGTGTACCCCCAGGCCCAGTTTTACCAGGAGCAGTGTAACCCCAGGCCCAGTTCTACCAGGAGCAGTGTAACACCCGGTCCAGCTCTACCAGGAGCAGTGTACCGCCCGGCCCAGCTCTACCAAGAGCAGTGTACCACCCGGCCCAGCTCTACCAGGAGCAGTGTACCCTCAGACCCAGCTCTACCAGGAGCAGTGTACCCCCAGGCCCAGTTCTACCAGGAGCAGTGTACTGCCCAGCCCAGCTCTACCAGGAGCAGTGTACTCCAGCCCCAGCTCTACCAGGAGCAGTGTACCACAGCCCCAGTTCTACCAGGAGCAGGGTACCCCAGCCCCAGTTCTACCAGGAGCAGTGTACCCCCCGGACCAGTTCTACCAGGAGCAGTGTACCCCCCGGCCCAGTTCTACCAGGAGCAGTGTACCCCAGCCCCAGCTCTACCAGGAGCAGTGTACCCCCAGGCCCAGTTCTACCAGGAGCAGTGTACCCCCAGGCCCAGTTCTACCAGGAGCAGTGTACCGCCCGGTCCAGCTCTACCAGGACCAGTGTACCGCCCGGCCCAGCTCTACCAAGAGCAGTGTACCACCCGGCCCAGCTCTACCAGGAGCAGTGTACCCTCAGACCCAGCTCTACCAGGAGCAGTGTACCCCCAGGCACAGCTCTACCTGGAGCAGTGTACCCCAGACCCCAGGCCCAGTTCTACCAGGAGCAGTGTACCCCAGCCCCAGTTCTACCAGGAGCAGTGTACTGCCCAGCCCAGCTCTACCAGGAGCAGTGTACCCCAGCCCCAGCTCTACCAGGAGCAGTGTACTGCCCAGCCCAGCTCTACCAGGAGCAGTGTACCCCCAGGCCCAGTTCTACCAGGAGCAGTGTACCCCCAGGCCCAGTTTTACCAGGAGCAGTGTAACCCCAGGCCCAGTTCTACCAGGAGCAGTGTAACGCCCGGTCCAGCTCTACCAGGAGCAGTGTACCGCCCGGCCCAGCTCTACCAAGAGCAGTGTACCACCCGGCCCAGCTCTACCAGGAGCAGTGTACCCTCAGACCCAGCTCTACCAGGAGCAGTGTACCCCCAGGCCCAGTTCTACCAGGAGCAGTGTACTGCCCAGCCCAGCTCTACCAGGAGCAGTGTACTCCAGCCCCAGCTCTACCAGGAGCAGTGTACCCCCAGGCCCAGCTCTACCAGGAGCAGTGTACCTACCAAGGCCTACGCTGCTGTTCTCCAGAAGGTAGCTGAGGTGGTCAAACATGGCCTTTTGGTTCTGACGACTGATCCTGCAGAAGTAACACAGGAAGCGACAGCAGCTGGCCACCATCTTGGGGAACGCTATCTCCTGAGAGGAAAACACAGAGACTAGGGTTGATGAGGCACAACCTGTCCAATTCTCACTATAAAACTGAGACTCAGCTGACATTCTGACAGCTATGCATATTATTAGTAGATAAAACTTGAAACTACTAGTAGTTAAACTGTTGCAACTATAAGACCTAAAAGATAAATACAAGCTTAACTCATGTGATCATCAAAAAGAGACAAACAGGCAGGCAGACAGACGAGAGGGTACAGTTACAGTATCACTTTATTCTGGGCTTGTGTTGGGTCTACTGACTATTTGGCTTCCTCAAGGCGTGTTGCTATAAATCCCCTTCACTAACGAATGTCTAAAAAAGGCCTGCCATGCCATTCCATGTCGACCCCCCCTCTGTCCTTCCTCCATCCCCAGGCCGGGCTCTATACCCCAGTGTCATGGTAGAGAGCCGTCAGCCTGGGAGAATAACCACCTGCTGTGGTGCATTTATTACTGCCCTCCCCTCCTTTCCCAAACACACACTCAGCCTCCCTTCTACATGCAGTACAGCCTCCCTTGCCTTGGTTTGTAGCACATACACATTGGAGCTCTGGAAAACCTGTTTTTCAAATACTGTATACAACCAATATTTATTCTCAAGTGTGTTTATTAAAGTCATTCCCCGTAATTGGCCATTGTGTTGTGTTATGCTGCATCTGACGCCTACCCAGTAGCCACACAGTGCTAGTTGAATCTCTCATCAACAACTGTCATGGATGCTGTGATACATCATAGTCTCCTCTATCATCTGTAGCAGTACTGAACTGTACCTGGGACTTGCCTCCTCCCAGCACGTTGACCATCACCTCCATCACCGTCTCATGCATGCCTAGAACACGCATCAGGTTGGGGTGCTGGTAGAATATCTTGTTGTTCATGATGTCACTGGATGGAAATACAAAACACAGAATACTCAGAACAGGTCAAATAATACTTGGAACAGTGATTGAGATCATTATTGTATCTTAAATTAAGCATTGGTACTTTAAAGCTCCCTGGTTATCAGACTATATATGTTCGTGCAGTAGACTGTCTCACTGACATGTAACCTACCCCAGACCGTCGATCATGAGTTTCTCCTCCTCCTTGCCCATGCGTACGGATAGCAGTGATCTGATCTGACCCAGAGAGGCCAGCAGGTTGATGGTGTCCTGTATAGAGGCAGCACTGATAGTGTAGCTCTTCCTCATGGCCCGGAGCAGCTCTCCAATGCTGTCGTACTGTCTCCTCAGCAGGCTGAACATCACTCTGACCAGCTCGGGGTCCTGGACGTGGCACTCCTGAGCCCAGCTCACCATGGTCTGGGAGATCAACTCCTTCAGGTTGGCTAGAGAACAGACAGCAGAACCTTGTTATCTCCTCCTCTTTACATGTTTAGGATATGTACTGCATATGTAGTGGTAAAAACAAGAGCAGTTTACGGAAGTATAGTAGATGGAACTAGTGTGTGGGAAGTGAGCCTTTTCAAAGAGGTTTGTAGGCAATGCTTCCTCTAAGTGCAGTAGCCCCGAGACTGCCTCCCCGGAACTGCCGCGCAGAAATATCATCCCACAGAGCACGAGATTGAACTTCACTCAACCTTCTAGAACAGTGGTCACCAAGATGTCCATCGCGATCGCCTGGTTGATCTCCAATGCATTCCTAGTCGATCGCCAAACATTTCTGTAAAAACCCAATGATAAAGCCTTGTGTTCCTATTATTTTTATTTGTCTCAAGCTGTAGGTGCACCTGATTCAGCTGCCCTGTGTGCCGGGTAGGCCAACTGTTGCCATTGTCAACCATTTCATGAAGATACACTGAAGACATTCCAGAGAGCAAATTAAGTGCACTAGAGGCCAACCGCTGGCCAATCGGATGGCTCAGATGGCCGTGTCTGCAGTAACGTAGCAGGTACAAAAGTTCAGTACAGCAAAGTTGATACTGTGAGATTTCAAAACTTTTAAAACCATGACTAGAGAGAGACTGTCAACGAATACATTAAAGAGCTGCTGTTTATACAGTGGGGCAAAAAAGTATTTTGTCAGCCACCAATTGTGCAAGTTCTCCCACTTAAAAATATGAGAGAGGCCTGTAATTTTCATCATAGGTACACTTCAACTATGACAGACAAAATGAGGGGGAAAAAAATCCATAAAATCACATTGTAGGATTTTTTATGAATTTATTTGCAAATTATGGTGGAAAATAAGTATTTCGTCACCTACAAACAAGCAAGATTTCTGGCTCTCACAGACCTGTAACTTCTTCTTTAAGAGGCTCCTCTGTCCTCCACTCGTTACCTTTATTAATGGCACCTGTTTGAACTTGTTATCAGTATAAAAGACACCTGTCCACAACCTCAAACAGTCACACTCCAAACTCCACTATGGCCAAGACCAAAGAGCTGTCAAAGGACACCAGAAACAAAATTGTAGATCTGCACCAGGCTGGGAAGACTGAATCTGCAATAGGTAAGCAGCTTGGTTTGAAGAAATCAACTGTGGGAGCAATTATTAGGAAGTGGAAGACATACAAGACCACTGATAATCTCCCTCAATCTGGGACTCCACGCAAGATCTCACCCCGTGGGGTCAAAATGATCACAAGAACGGTGAGCAAAAAGAACCACACGGGGGGACCTAGTGAATGACCTGCAGAGAGCTGGGACCAAAGTAACAAAGCCTACCATCAGTAACACACTACGCCGCCAGGGACTCAAATCCTACAGTGCCAGACGTGTCCCCCTGCTTAAGCCAGTACATGTCCAGGCCCGTCTGAAGTTTGCTAGAGAGCATTTGGATGATCCAGAAGAAGATTGGGAGAATGTCATGTGGTCAGATGAAACCCAAATATAACTTTTTGGTAAAAACTCAACTCGTCGTATTTGGAGGAAAAGAATGCTGAGTTGCATCCTAAGAACACCATACCTACTGTGAAGCATGGGGGTGGAAACATCATGCTTTGGGGCTGTTTTTCTGCAAAGGGACCAGGATGACTGATCCGTGTAAAGGACAGAATGAATGGGGCCATGTATCATGAGATTTTGAATGAAAACCTCCTTCCATCAGCAAGGGCATTGAAGATGAAACGTGGCTGGGTCTTTCAGCATGACAATGATCCCAAACACACCGCACGGGCAACGAATGAGTGGCTACGTAAGAAGCATTTCAAGGTCCTGGAGTGGCCTAGCCAGTCTCCAGATCTCAACCCCATAGAAAATCTTTGGAGGGAGTTGAATGTCCGTGTTGCCCAACAACAGCCCCAAAACATCACTGCTCTAGAGGAGATCTGCATGGAGGAATGGGCCAAAATACCAGCAAAAGTGTGTGAAAACCTTGTGAAGACTTACAGAAAACGTTTGACCTCTGTCATTGCCAACAAAGGGCATATAACAAAGTATTGAGATAAACCTTTGTTATTGACCAAATACTTATTTTCCACCATAATTTGCAAATAAATTCATTAAAAATCCTACAATGTGATTTTCTGGATTTTTAAAATAATTTTGTCTGTCATAGTTGAAGTGTACCTATGATGAAAATTCCAGGCCTCTCTCATCTTTTTAAGTGGGAGAACTTGTACAATTGTTGGCTGAATAAATACTTTTTTGCCCCACTGTATGAGTGAGTTCATGTTTAAGTTCTCGCTCAGCCCTACGCCAACACTTTTTACTCAACACTTTTATAAGCCATAAAATGTGCCTTCTTCCTATTTCTACTCAGTACTCAGTGAATGAGTAGGAAAGTGTATCCGTAGGCTCGTGTTGTTGTTATTATTAGCGGCTTGGGTCTTTTTTAAAATCGAGGAACATTTCACTTTCTCTGTTCGTAGGAGTAACAACATGAATTTGTGCATGAGGCAGACATAATGCGGTCCGACTTGAGTTTTGCCGTGTCCCTTTTTGGTCAGTGTCAGTGGAGGAAACGGAGAGCGTAGGGATGTTGAGAGGCGGACCATCAGTCTGCTGCTCTCTCCCTCCGCTGAGACAGACCATCAGATACAGGCACCATCAACCCAGAAAAATACAAATAAAAAGCAAATGATTTAAATGTATGCTCACTCAGCTGTGCTTCACAAGTAATACAGCAATGGATCTATTACCGGCGTGATCATATAGCCTACCTCAAACTTGGAAATATATTATTAAAAAAATGGCCCAAACAACAATGCATTGACATGGCAATTCAAGCAAAGCCAATATGAGGTGATAATGTATTAGCCTACAAGGACACTGTTAAAACTGTAACTTAAAGCGGGTACAGCCTCAGAGTTCACAGTAAACGTGCGCTGGAAGTTGCACAGAAGATCTGAAATTTCCTCAGTGCTGAATGAATTTTTAGGGAACATTGCTTGTAGGTATACATATTGATGGCAATGTGCCTGGGTGTCATTATGTACACAGAACAGAACAGAGAATGACCCTCTCTAGACGTCTTTGAAAAGTGAGTGAGAGACAGAGCAGGGTTCTTCAGACCCTTCAGTAGCAGCCCTGGTCACAAAGCCCCATCACTGCTGTTAAAGAGAATTGACCAGCTGATCCTACTTGTCACCATGCAAGAGTGATGAAAGGGAAGTCATTGAAAGACTCAATTCAGAACATGATAAGACCTGGAATTAGAAGCCGCTGTCTCTCTCTCTTTCTTCTTGCCTTCACAAGGCTCCAGTCTGCTGAAAGCAGAACTCTGTCTGTGTATCACACATAGCAACAAGTCTCTTCTCAAAAGAAGAGGTAATGAATTATATGAGCAATGTTAATGTCATTGTTTTCCGTGATTTGTCAAGAAAACACTTTTGCTAGTTCATTCATGAAAAGGCAATAGTACATTCACGGCGGAGCGGAATCGAAGCTCTATTATGTAAAAAAGTGACTCACTGGGAGAGTAAGAGGTATTAATAGTACTGTACCATATCCTGTTGCCTCTCCCGGTCAACTGAGTCATTGTTTAGACAGCTCATATGAAGGGAACCCTTAAGGCTTCATTAAAATCAGATCAATAGGTCTGTGGCGGTGGAAGGCAGTTTATAGCGGTGGTGTGTGATGTGTGTGTGTGTGTATGTGTGTGCGTGTGTGTGTCTTCCAAGCTTAGGTAGCCTCGCCAAAGGGAGAACAGTAACCAGTTCAGAGCAGTGGGGAAGGGACAATTTGCATGCAATCAATAATAGTTATTTTCAAGCAGAGCAATCAGAATGCTGTGTTTTTAGGTCTCTGTTTCTGCTTGTTGGTTGATTGGCTTGGCTTGTACTCCACAGAGTAAAACTCTCAACACTGGGTTGTCGATCATCACTACAGCTCACACCACAGCTCACACCACAGCTCACACCACAGCTCTCACCACAGCTCACACCACAGCTCTCACCACAGCTCACACCACAGCTCTCACCACAGTTTTATGTGCCCCCATTGACCGGGAGCACACCAATTAGAGGGGCTTGCATTGCTGAGGTGTTACAGTACCTGAGGGAGAGAAACAGGTGTAGGGACAGTGGCTGCAGAGGGCCCATAAAACGCCTGGCTAAATGTAATTGGACCCCTCAGAGATGAGGACAGGGGGGCTGCACAGGAGAGCTTGGGTCACTGCTGAATTAGGTGGGTAAGGGGAGGGGGGTAGGAGATGATTAGTGGGACTTCTCCAAAACAACACCTCTGGGCATTCTGGAAGTTCTATCAGGATGGAAGAGAGAGTGTGGTCACTGAAGTGGCATCCAATCACTGCAGTGCACCCGTTCCTATTCACTCTTCAGCATCTTGTCCTCCACACTCCTATTCAGAGGTCATAGAAGTACGGACCCTGAACCCAGTAGGAACCCTGAACCCAGTCTGAACCCAGTAGGAACCCTGAACCCAGTCTGAACCCAGTAGGAACCCTGAACCCAGTCTGAACCCAGTAGGAACCCTGAACCCAGTAGGAACCCAGTAGGAACCCTGAACCCAGTAGGAACCCTGAACCCAGTCTGAACCCAGTAGGAACCCTGAACCCAGTCTGAACCCAGTAGGAACCCTGAACCCAGTAGGAACCCTGAACCCAGCCTGAACCCAGTAGGAACCCTGAACCCAGTCTGAACCCAGTAGGAACCCTGAACCCAGACTGAACCCAGTAGGAACTCTGAACCCAGCACAGTTAGAATAAATCATGTCTGGAAAAAAACTGAGAACATGGGCAAAAAAATATCAAAACAAGTGTTTGTGGAAACACACAACCTCTATATTTATGTCCTCTCTCTTGTGAGATCAATAGTGGAGAGTCTCATATGGTCCACATCAGGGCCAGTCTAACGGTCTGGGGACAGATTGCCTTTCACTGTCTGCATTCACTGTTGCATCTTCCAGACCAAATTTACCTGCCGCAAATTGGGCACTTGTCCTTGCCAGCAGCACTATTATTATAGTCAGTGAGGTGTACCCATATTGGTTTGGGGTCAGGAAAAGTGCAAACATGTTTTCCTTTGAATGAAATGTACTGATCTCAACTACAAGTGTAGCCCATCCTGGATACATACCACAGGAGAACGGAGTGAATGGAATGGTGTCAACCACATGTTTGATGTATTTGATACCATTCCACTTATTCCATTCCAGCCATTACCATGAGCCCATCCTCCCTAATTAACGTGACGCCAACCTCCTGTGCTGGATACAGAGAGGCTTCTAAACTCAAGATAGGGCTTTCATTTTATTGATTGCTTTATTGTCTTACAGGGCAGTAAAATGATAATTAAACGTCATAAAAGGTTTCAATAGAACTGTCCCGATAATATGAAGGATTCAGATATGGTGAAACAGTGTTGTGACAGTGGTCTGTCCTGAAGGACAGGGAGGGAAGGATTCTGCTATGGTGAAACAGTGTTGTGACAGTGGTCTGTCCTGAAGGACAGGGAGGGAAGGATTCAGATATGGTGAAACAGTGTTGTGACAGTGGTCTGTCCTGAAGGACAGGGAGGGAAGGATTCTGCTATGGTGAAACAGTGTTGTGACAGTGGTCTGTCCTGAAGGACAGGGAGGGAAGGATTCTGCTATGGTGAAACAGTGTTGTGACAGTGGTCTGTCCTGAAGGACAGGGAGAGAAGGATTCTGCTATGGTGAAACAGTGTTGTGACAGTGGTCTGTCCTGAAGGACAGGGAGGGAAGGATTCTGATATGGTGAAACAGTGTTGTGACAGTGGTCTGTCCTGAAGGACAGGGAGGGAAGGATTCTGATATGGTGAAACAGTGTTGTGACAGGGAGGGAAGGATTCTGCTATGGTGAAACAGTGTTGTGACAGTGGTCTGTCCTGAAGGACAGGGAGGGAAGGATTCTGCTATGGTGAAACAGTGTTGTGACAGTGGTCTGTCCTGAAGGACAGGGAGGGAAGGATTCTGCTATGGTGAAACAGTGTTGTGACAGTGGTCTGTCCTGAAGGACAGGAAGGGAGGGAAGTGATTAGTGGCAATCAGTGAATTAATTAGTAGCCTCTGATATTGCATTGTACTTGAAGAATGTCAGACAATTTCCATACTGGTACAGAGCTCTGCATTTGTGTATATTTGTGTGTGCCTGTGTGTGTGCGTGTATGTGTGTAAGATCAGGATGAAGAAGCCTGAGTTATCTCAGTGCAGTGTTTTTCTCCTCTCTCTCTGCAGAAGAGAAGGAGGACTGAGTGAAGATGCCCCTCACTGCCAGGCAGAGCAGCCAATCCTCTGCCGGCTCCACATTACCATAATAACATTGAAAAAGACATTGAAATGGAAATGGATGCAACTGGGTGTCTGTGCTACATGCCAGACAAATGGAACAGGGCTTGTATGCCAGCATCACTATTCAGCTGCTACACGGCTCCTTTCAATTTCCCCATCCACCTATGTTAGCCAGAGAGAGTAAACAGTGGCTTGTTCAGGAGAAAAATAGGATAACCTCCAACAAAGAGTCTATTAGGAAACGTGTGTTATTACTGAGAGACTGTATTATCTTCAGGGACTACGGGAATGAGGTGGATTCCACAGTCACCAGGTCATGTTATTGCTGGCTCTGACATAGTTGTAGAAGTAATAGTCTTACAGGGGGCTTGTTGTTCCTGCTCTGTGGGCTCCTCTTCAGTCTTCAGAGGTTGACCTTTGACCTTGTAGACCAGGGCCAGCAGACGACCTTTAATAGACGTGTCCTGGTCATCTTCCTCTTCCTCCATAGGGATTCCTACACAAGCACACGGCACAGAGATGAAACCAATATCCCACTCCTGGACAAATGTTGCTTCCTAGTGGTCAATCTAGCGCCATATTTCAGGTGTATTACAGGTTTTCTTTTGCTAGCGTTATTTTTTCCCTCTGTGTCCTTCCTTTTTATCTCCCTGCAGTCTCCATTCTACGGTGCTGCATAGTGCAGTGTGACTGTAGAAGACATTACATTGGTAGAGTACCCCCCCCCCCCCCCCCCCCCCAGGACCAAGCCTTTAATTATTTAGCAAAACATTCAGACGTCAGAGCAATCTGGAGAGGCAGTGAACTATAAGACATCTGCAGAGATAGAGAAGCCTTCCATTCTGCCGAGAAACACACCGGAAGCTCTAATACAACATCCCCCTGTAATTCAAACCAACCTGGGGAGCTCAGACAATACACAGATATTTACAAGGATACAGGATGAGAGCAAGCTATATTACACCGTTTGTCAAGTAAAAATGCTATTATGTTGACTCTTGTTGTGTGTGTTTTATCCAGTCCTATTTGGACAAGCATTGTGTCCCCTTTGCTGTAAGTAAAGTACATCTCCAATGCCGGCATTTTTGTTTTCGATGAATTCCACAGCTCATCTCTACGATATCATTTTCCACCACAGACCATTTGATGCTGACATTCATTTTTAATCCTAGTCAGACGGCAGATCATAATCTCCATCTCCAGACTGGTCATATAAAACCTGATGGTGTTTTTTTACCACAGTGCAGCCGCAGCTCGTTGTGGAAGGCATAGAGCTCCTCCTGAATGTCCTCTGGACACGGGCAGTCCTCCCCCGTACTGAAGTTCAACAGCATGTTAATCTGAAACACACATAGACTGTCATTTAGACCACATGACTGTGCTACACAATGGCCCTACACACTTTATACATCAATAGTTCAGAGAAAATAGCAAAGCTTGTGTGCAGTAGGAGAAGTTGAAGGAGCCAGGTAAAAAGTCATTATAGTTTGTGAAAAGTGCTGAAGTGAGCAGGGAGCTGTGACCCTGACATACTGTGGATGAGATGAGGGTGTTCTTCCCTCCTGTCTGGCAGGGCCGGGGGGGCGGGTCGTAAAGAGCCCTGGTAAACCTGAAGTGACAATGACACAGCAGACAGGGATGGATTCCCACAGCCTTGAGGCTGGGCAGCGAAGGGACATGCACAAATTAAAGATCTTTGGGGAGCTGTTAGACTGTTATAGAGCCGGTCACTAAGCCTCACTCAGTCACTCCGGGCCAGCTGTGCTCTCCACAAAAGAAAGAACCCAATGACACAAAACCAAAGGGAATTTAAGGAAAAGGAAGAAATCAATTACCCATGAATGTGGAAAAATGACTGAACACTCCCACAACTCCCCCCAAATACTCTCTTCTTAGTTTAGAGTGGAGAGGCGGCCAGAGGATCACTTTGAGGTTTATGAGAACAATGTGCCCTTTTTAAAGTGTGTATGTGTGCAAACACTCGCTTAGGAGCAGCAGCCTGTCCTGTGTTAATGTGCAAACACTTCTATCTAATACTCGTGTAACAAGGTTAACACGCACAGATGTCTGCAGTCATCCCAGTCCTCATGAAGTGGGCAGCATTTCAAAAAGCCTAACTCAATTACAGAGTTACGGCCACGTCCGAAAGTCTGTGAATAAAACTGCTTGCCTGTGACTTTCTCATACTATGACTCTACAGGAGAGAGATGATAAACTCACCATTTCCTTTAACCAGGAGGCCATCCTAGGTTATTTCTATTTCAGTGTGTACCTGTTCTTGGGGAGGGGAACGGAACTCCTTGGTCTTCTTGGCGGTGATGGCAGCAGACATGTTGAGGGCCAGCATCAGCTCGTTGTACCTGAACTTCTGGTTGTACTGCAGCTTGGAGACAAAGCTGTCTGAGAAGGACGCGATGGCCTCGATGCGATGCTTTAGCTCACAGTCACAGAAGTAGTGAAGCAGCTCACACATCTACGAGAGAGAAAAACACATAGAGACAATCTGTCAACCTCCACATTTAACATCAGCTGGGATTTGGATACACAGAAATTAATTTTAATTTTTTATTTAACCTTTATTTACCTAGGCAAGTCAGTTAAGAACACATTCTCATTTACAATGACAGCCTACCCCGGCCAAACCCTAACAGGGACGACGCTGGGCCAATTGTGCGCTGCCCTATGTTGTGATACAGCCTGAAATCGAACCAGGGTCTGTATTGACGCCTCTAGCACTGAGATGCAGTGCCTTAGACCGCTGCATCTAATGACACATACTGTATCTGAGTGGACTCATGAGAAGAGAAATCATTGATACAGAGACATTATATGGTTAAGTGACTTTGGAACGGACTATAAATGTCAGTGCATTTTGCAGAGCATGTGATTGAAAGACTAGCTGAAGCAGGGACTCTGTCTCAGTGACCATGTTACCTGTCGTTTGACTGGCTCAGGCAGCCTCTTCTCCAGCAGACCTTTGATTGGCTGCTTGGCCTCTTTGGCAGCCTCCTCCTCCCCGGCCTCCACCACCTTCTCCTCGGCACCTGTCAGTCCCTCCTTCTCCGCGGCCTCCGTCACCGCGGTGGCCGCCTCCTCGTGATGCTCCGCGAACACGTTGGGGTCGATAAGCAGCAGGATCTTATGAACGTCCTGACTGCCCAGCACGCCCATGGTGAGCAGCGTGCCAATCAGCCTCAGGATGGGCACAAACTGGTACTCCACGCTGCCCCCTACAGGGTCTCTGATGTGATGCCCACCGCCCTGTACGGCCTCAGTCAGCATGGTGATGGCCTTCTCCTTCAGGGCATCCAGGGGGATTTGGGGGCTGTACAGCTGCTGCTCCCTCTTGGTGCTGATGAAACAGGGGGGGTAGAAGTTGAGCCGGGGCTTCAGGGAGGTGCTGAGGCCCACGCCGGGAGGAGAGTGGTGCTTGGTGGCATCGGAGAACAGGCGGATGCTGCGAGTCTCGGCAGTGACAGGGATGATGAACTCGTTGTTCATCATGAGGCGGGCCTCCTTGGCCGTCTCCAGATGAACACTGATCAGGACGTTGTAGAAGCCCTCACGCAGCATGCCCGACAGGTACTGGTTGTCGATGGTGTAGAGCAGCTGGGATTGGTCTAGGTGGCTGCAGAGGGCGTGTGCTACACGGGTATTGCCCAGTGCACACAGGGCACAGTAGAGCTTCAGGGTGTGGTAGTGGAACGTCCTCAGGTCCTCCTGCTCAGACAGCTCCATGATGTCAACACACCTGGGGGAGGTCAATGGGGTTCAGTACAATGTTCAAACAGAGAATGGCAGTATACAGGAGCGCTTATGTCCTCAAGCAGGGTGTGTGTGCTGCCTCTGTGTATGTGTGTACAGTATGTATAAGCACATGTAAATGTCTACCTGTTCTCCTCAGGTATGTGCACAGCCAGCATCTGGAGGGGCTCCAGACACTGCACCACCCAGCCGTGTCTCTCACTGACCCTGGCTGTCTCCACCTTTAGGAAGGTGTTGGGCATGCGGCTCCACAGCACTGAGTTGATGGTCTGGACGTCCAGCCTCGGAGGGCACTGAGGCACTGGGTTCTTATGCTCACTCTTAAAGATGGCCGCCGACAGAGGCATGGTGTTCTGTAGAGGTCAGAGGTCACACAGAGCGACGTTGTGGTCCACACAGCCGATTGTATACCAGTAGAACCGGGGAAAAATGGAACACACTTTAGGTCAGGAAAGTAGCGATTCGAATCGAGTTACTCTACCTTTATCTTGGACAGCTCAAACTGGAAGAGGTTGGGGCTGGTCGGTCGCACAAACACAGCAGGAAACAGCTTTGTGTTGGGTTCCACCTGGAGAAGAAACAGCACATCATTAACGTAAGACGTTTGCAGACAGAAAAGGCGCAGTAATAGAGGGTGACTTAGAGAGCAGCTTGGAAGTGAAAGTGCATGATGTTCTGTAGCTATCTGACTTAGTGTGTGTGTGTTTGTGTGAGTATGTGTGTGTGTGTGTGTGTGTGCCTATGTACATTGGTGTCAGGTCAGGCGTTGCTGAAAGAGACTAGGGAAGAGGCTGGCAGGATGACTCAGAACAGTTTAAAAGCTCACCGTGTTTCTGCGATGGGACGAATGAAGAAGATCATACCCTACAAAGGGGAGATTTTTTTCTCTGTTTTGAAAGTACATACAGAGACAGCCAGACGCTGGGTTAAGAGCTGGCAGGCAGGACAGACAGCCCAACCCTACTTCTGAGCCCGAGGCAGGAGGACTGAGTGACTATTACAATGAGTAATGAAGAGATCAGGACAGAATGATATGTTTCTAGAGATGATGCAGGTCTGATAAGATGCAGACTGCATGATGGGACAGATAGTGTTGGGTTGATAGCAGCAGAAAGGAGTCTGAAGCGATAAAGTGTGATAGGAGAGAGATTGTACAGAGACACTCTGTGTAGTTGGCAATGCAGTACCTGGTAGGAGGTGGCCAGCTCCTTGCCGTTGACAGTGAAGGTCACCAGGCCAGTGGCCAGGTCAATGAGGCAGCCTATCTCCAGGTCCACATTACTGCGACTGGATGAGTGGCCTGAGCTGGTGGCATCCCCTCCCCACACCATGTAGCAGTTACTCCTCCTCACACTGGGGAATGGTGAGGGAGGAAGAGGGGAAGAAAAGAAGAGAGAGATGGGTATTTGATTAGCACTGATCATTACTGTTGATACCGACATGAGGATGAGGGTTTCCTTAACAACATGCTTACCTCTCGTGGACCCGCCCACGCTCGTCTCCAAGGGTAACTGTCACCGTCCGGTTCTTACTGAGGTTGAAGTGGTTGCTATAATAATGGTAGTCTGGGGTGACCCAGCCCACCCACACGCAGGATGGATCCTGACCAGCGAATACCCTGACAGAGTAGTAGTACTGCAAGACAACATGGTGGCAGGTTAGCTTGATCTACAACACCTGAAGTCTATAATGGTGACATTATACCAAGCACCATCAGTAGCTGTTTATCATCCACTTCATACCGTGGTGATGTTGCTGTAATCTGTTCCTCTTATTCCGTCATGACTGTGTCTCATGGACTTCAGTGGATGTCTACGAGGAAAACATGAGCGTTGAAGAAACATTTCAAATGTGAGAAGATAACGTGCTTTTAGAGGTTGTGTTTGTGTTGTACAACAGTGAATGTATTAAGAGGTCTGACCTGTGTTTGAGTTTGAGGGACTCGTGCTCTTCGTGCACTCCGTTCATGTCCATGACAGGGCTGGTCTTGAAGAAGGTGTGGAACTCCACGGGCATGCTCAGACGACAATATACCATGTCACCATTACTGTTCTGGGTCCCAAACGTCCTGTGACTCACCTTCAGACAGGGAGGGCTGTCGATGGTGCCATCTATTCTGGTCACCTGGCATAGATACATTTTTTTGCCAGTTAATTTACTCATTCTAAACAATATAGTGAAATAGCCTATTATCTTCACCTTCTGTGGACCTCTACATATATGTACAGTTGAAGTCAGAAGTTTACATACACTTAGGTTGGAGTCAATAAAACTTGTTTTTCAACCACTCCACAGATTTCTTGTTAACAAACTATAGTTATGGCAAGTCGGTTAGGACATCTACTTTGTGCATGACAGTCATTTTTCCAATAACTGTTTACTGACAGATTATTTCACTTATAATTCACAGTATCACAATTCCAGTGGGTCAGAAGTTTACGTACACTAAATTGACTGTGCCTTTAAACAGCTTGGAAAATTCCAGAAAATGATGTCATGGCTTTAGAAGCTTCTGATAAGCTAATTTACATCATTTGAGTCAATTGGAGGTGTGGATGTATTTCAAGGCCTACCTTCAAACTCAGTGCCTCTTTGCTTGACATCATTGGAAAATCAAAAGAAATCAGCCAAGAGTCTGGTTCATCCTTGGGAGCAATTTCCAAACACCTGAAGGTACCACGTTCATCTGTACAAACAATAGTACGCAAGTATAAACACCATGGGACCACGCAGCCGTCATACCGCTCAGGAAGGAGACACGTTCTGTCTCCTAGAGATGAACGTACTTTGGTGAGAAAAGTGCAAATCAGTCCCAGAACAACAGCAAAGGACCTTGTGAAGATGCTGGAGTAAACAGGTACAAAAGTATCTATATCCAAGTAAAACGAGTCCTATATTAACATAGCCTGAAAGGCCACTCAACAAGGAAGAAGCCATTGTCGTGTCTTTGGCTATGCCGGATTAAGTAATATGACATGCTATTCTATAAAATAATTTATCCGTAATTAATATTACCTGATTGAGCTAATCATGTAAATATAATTATCTAGAGAGTCGGGGCACCACAAAATAATATTTATAGAGCTGTTATCTTCCTAGTAATATTTTACATCAATAGCAGTCAATATTAATCGTCACCTTAATTCAGTCTCATCCGAAAGTTGTAAATTCTTGGTTATCTTCACAAACCCTGGCTAACAAGTTGAATCAGCAATGCAAAATTGGGTTTAATTATTAATTTACTAAATACCTAACGAATCACACAGAATTACATATACAAAGAATGAATTAGACCTTGATTACAAATTACGTCATAAAGGAAAACGTCCCTAGCGGGCGGAACAGATATGACAGCTGGTTACACAAAAGAAAAGGGCTGGGTTTAAGTGAAAGAGCGGGAAGACTGAAGACCAAAGGAAGAAAGTGTGCTATTATAAATACAGTATTTTATGCATTCTAAATTACCGCCCATTTGGAAAAGGAAAATGCAATAAATATTTACTCTGAGCTGCGCTTCGGTAGGTTGGTGGTAGATGGAAGGCTGTGTTGCCAACCGAGTCCTTTGTCCTTTGAAGAATGTCTCTGGTGGTCAATTGGATACGTTGTAGTAACGTCGTTGTGTGATAGACGGGATATTCTGTGTGTTCCTTCCTAACCCTCGTTTGCAGCTGCTGTTGCTAACTCAACGGCTAGGAGGTATCACTTCTGTAGTGAATAAGAGTTCAAAGTTCATACCATTCGCAACCAAAGCTCACGCTGATGTTGGCTTTGTTCTGTAGTTATTATCTGAACCATTCTGACATCGGACCGTCGTCCCCACATCCTCGGAACAGGAGGTTACATTTTCGTCAAGGCTTTATATAGTGGAGCGAGAAGGGTGTGTCTGAAAAGTTTTATAACCTGTGTCTCTTCACAGAGGGGGGGGGGGCGCACTGATTGAGCAGAGCCCTAACCTTATGAAAACCCAATTCTCACATTTTAGAAGCTAAAATCACATTTCATCCCATCACGAATAATTTCATATTCAAATATTTAAATTGAAAAACAATTCCATGTGAATGCGATAACTTTGATGTGTAGACTTTCCACTGTAGAGTTTATGTCATCTTATCATTGATGAAAATGTCTCAGATGACAACCGAACTGACATCATATTCATTAAGTACCACCGCATATGTTCAATTGGTCGGATTACCAGAATATAGTTAATTTCCCCCCACCTTCTGATGTTCCCAGAATCTCTATGTTAAGCAAAGGGATTTTCAAATGTAACATCAGTAGGGTAGAGAGAGGAAAAAAGGGGGAAGAGGTATTTATGACTGTCATAAACCTACCCCCAGGCCAACGTCATGACACCACTGCTTCAAAACCGCCATAAAAAAGCCAGACTACGGTTTGCAACTACACATGGGGACAAAGATCATACTTTTTGGAGAAATGTCCTCTGGTCTGATGAAACAAAAATAGAACTGTTTGTCCATAATGACCATCGTTATGTTTGGAGGAAAAAGGGGGAGGCTTGCAAGCCAAAGAACACCATCCCAACTGTGAAGCACGGGGGTGGCAGCATCATGATGTGGGGGTGCTTTGCTGCAGGAGGGACTGGTGCACTTCACAAAATAGATTTAATAGACTTAAGCTTTAAGTTGCTGACTGATGTCTTGAGATGTTGCTTCAATATATCCACATAATTTTCCTTACACATGATGCCATCTATTTTGTGAAGTGCACTAGTCCCTCCTGCAGTAAAGCACCCCCACATCATGATGCTGCCACCCCGGTGCTTCACGGTTGGGATGGTGTTCTTTGGATTGCAAGCCTCCCCTTTTCCTCCAAATGGGTCTTCCAAATGGACATACTTCCAAAGTTGTGGCAAAACTACTTAGGGACAACAAAGTCAAGGTATTGGAGTGGCCATCACAAAGCCCTGTCCTCAATCCTATGGAAAATTGTGGGCAGAACTGAAAAAATGTGTGAGAGCAAGGAGGCCTACAAACCTGACTCAGTTACACCAGCTCTGTCAGGATGATTGGGCCCAAATTCCCCCAACTTATTGTGGGAAGCTTGTGGAAGGCTACCCAACACGTTTGACCCAAGTTAAACAATTTAAAGGCAATACTACCAAATACTAATTGAGTGTATGTAAACTTCTGACCCACTGGGAATTTGATGAAATAAATAAAAGCTGAAATAAATCATTCTCTCTACTATTATTCTGACATTTCACATTCTTAAAATAAAGTGGGGATCCTAACTGGCCTAAGACAGGGAATTTTTACTCTGAATAAATGTCAGGATTTGTGAAAAACTGAGTTTAAATCTAGTTGGCTAAGGTGTATGTAAACTTCCGACTTCAACTGTATATTACAATATTGATTTTCTAAAAGATATTATTGTCTGTCTTACCATTATGTGGTTGTTGTTCTTTGGCACATTGAAAAAGGTGGGGAGGCGTTTGCTGAACCACATGGTGACCTCACGGTTCATGTTGACGGCGAAGGGTTCAAAGCCCTCCTGGAGACCACACATGGTGTAGTACTTAAAGGTACTGGCATCCTTCCCCAGGTTCATACGACCCACCTGGGACAGGCCCAGACTACATACTGGGATAAAACCTGGGAGACAGAGACAGAGAGAGAGGAGGGAGAGAAAGAGAGAGAGAGAAGGGGGGAGAGGGAGAGAGAGCCAGAGAGAGAGAGCGAGAAGGGGGAGAGGGGAGAGAGAGAGAGGGTAGAGAGAGGGGTGAGAGAGAGAGAGAGAGAGAGAGAGAGAGAGAGAGAGAGAGAGCACCTGTCACACACACAGCTGGGGGAGGGTCAAATCTATCCAAGTCAATTTAGAAGTGTCACCTTATATAAAGGTCATTTCATAATGGGGAGGCACTGATTTTGCACTCATTTTCTCAGCATGATGGTTTTAGGTTAACTTGTCAGCATGTCTGTCAGTGATCCGGCGGCACAGAGACATAAGAGAGGGAGCAGAGCTTAGAGAGGTCCGTGACACACACTCTTCATCCTCTGTCTCACACACACACACTGCTGGCTGTTTTACATACTCACCATCTTCAGTCTCACACACTGCTGGCTGTTTTACATACAGTACCCACCATCTTCAGTCTCACACACTGCTGGCTGTTTTACATACAGTACTCACCATCTTCAGTCTCACACACTGCTGGTTGTTTTACATGCCCAACATCTTCAGTCTCACACACTTACCATCCTCCGTCTCGAAGTCGGCGAAGCAGAGCTCGGAGCCCTTGTTGGTAATGAGGATCTCTCCATTGAGGGTGAAAATCATAGACTTGTCCTCCATGTTGATCATGCAGCCCACCACATCCCCCGCCTGCCAACAACGCCCAAAGAAACGGCTGCCCATGTTCAGACGGTGACCCTGAAGATAAAAACACACACACACACACACACACACACACACACACACACACACACACACACACACACACACACACACACACACACACACACACACACACACACACACACACACACACACACACACACACACACAGTCAGGCTAACCTTTGCAATCTTACTCAATCTTAAATTATAGGACCTACAAATCTATTCTACAGTGTATCCTATCATCAGCTAGCATTAACACAAAGTTAAACGTTCACTCTATGAGTGCATGATGTTCAATGATGTAGGAGGAAGAAGGGAGGGTTCACCTTGTATCCATCAAAGACGAAAGCCAGCTCATCAGTACCCAGCTCTACATCCGGCTTACATCCAGGTCTGGCCCAACCCACACGCATGTCACCTCCCGTCACCGCCTCAAACTCAAAGTACCACTTCCCTGTCAGCACCGCATACGTTCTCTCCACGCGGAAGAAGCGTATTTTGTCAATGCTCAGTCTCTCCACCACGTGGCCTGCTGGGTGTGAGGACAGCCACAGTATCAACACAGGAAGTCTTCTACTGTTCTATACATCCTAACCATGGATGTCAGCATGGGTTTGTGTGGTAATGATAACTTACCGCCATCCTGGTCTGGAGGTTCGATGTTGTACCCGTATCCAATCAGAGTACGGATGGCCTCACGGAGGCTGTCCCTGTTGGACTTCTTAGTGCGCTCGTCTAATAAAGAATATGGCACCAGGCGAGGGTTCCTCTTACTCTTCACATCCTGCATTGAGAAAAGACAGGCAGTTAGATTCACACACACACACACACACACACACACACACACACACACACACACACACACACACACACACACACACACACACACACACACACACACACACACACACACACACACACACACACCACTCCAGGGACCCGCTCTAGGCCAATGCTTGTTACGACTGCACTGCCAATCCCTAAGGGTCATTGAGTTTTTGATGTTATTACTATGACTCTAAACTCTGTGAATCCTTTCAGCATCATTCCTCACTCTGCAGGAGGTGGTGGAGGTTGTGTCCCATTTCCCATTTGTTGTGGCTTGCATAGAGAGAGGGTCTTTGTTTTGTCAGTTGTTATAAAACCTTTGTGTGGTACTGTATGAGCTGGGATAGTATGAACCTGCAGTCCTTTCACAAAGACTTAACACAGATGACTGTGTGCTTTACCTGCTGAATGCCGTAGGTCCAACCCTGTTTGATCCTGTCCTTGGCCCACACGTTGTGGGCGTTCTCCGCCAGTTTCTCCACCAGGAGCTCCTGACCTGGGGTCACTTTCACGTCAGACAGCTCCAGTGGTGTGGGCTTGTAACCATTCGACATCATGTAGCTTCAATCAAAACAGGACATTATCAAGACTAATCCCTGGACAAAACCCACATATGTCTAGATGTTTCATATTTCTACTATCCTATACGTGTTCTACGTCTACATATCTAGAAGTTGGTATATAATGTATTGGGTTATTGATGTTGACCATTCTCTGTCCATTCCATCCTCGGTTACTCTACAGTACACTTACTTTTTTGGGAGTTTGATCTTCTTCAGGTCCTCTTCAGCGTTGGCGTTGACCTGGACAACATGGCAGCCTAATGCCAGCAGGGTCCTGTGAAGAGACACACATATTAACACTCCCCAACCTGGGGATTAGATCTGTCTACACAGGATCAGCGTTCTTAGTAAGTGACAGTTTAAGACACTCACATTGCCTTCACACTCTACTAAATACTATAATCAGCAGGCTTAATGTTATGATACTAGGTCTGGTGGGTTTCTGCCCTATTTCCAAATCACACAGACTGGCAATAGAACCAACGTGAAGAGAGTAATGATTTGTTCACTCATGCATGTCCTTGTCCATTATGAAACCATAGATATCCCCTTAAAGACATATTAGGGAAGAGTTATTCACTAGGTACAACTATCAGCAGGCTCTCATTGCTTTGTCATAGTAAGAGGACAAAGGAGAGATGTGGTGTGATTGCAGAAGGGCGGGGCTGCTCTTTCGGGGCCCACGCTGTCTGTCTCTGTTGTGTCAATGTCACTGTAGATGAACGTTAATCAAAGCAGTCTTTGCCGCCCTCTCTAATCACACACACGCATCACTCACACACACTTCTCTGTCTCGTGAAACTTTCATTTCTCAGCGTCAGTGTGGGCTGTCAGTGGATCAATAGCAGATGTCCTACGGTGATAGGTGGGCGATGTCAGGAACACTGGGGTGTTTCAGGTGCTGAGAGCCCAGCAGGAGAGTGTCACATCCTGACCATAGTTTCTTTTTTATGTCTCTATTTTGGTTTGGTCAGGGCGTGAGTTGGGGTGGGCATTCTAGGTTTTGTTCTAGGTTTTGTACTTCTATGTGTTTGGCCTGGTATGGTTCCCAATCAGAGGCAGCTGTCAATCGTTGTCTCTGATTGAGAACCATACTTAGGTAGCCTGTTCCCACCTGTGTTTGTGGGGAGTTGCTTTCTGTTTTTGTGTCTGCACCAGACAGAACTGTTTCGGTTGTTCTCTTTGTTGTTTTTGTTAATCAGTGTTCAGTTCCATTAATAAAAGGATGAACACAAACCACGCTCCACATTGGTCCTCACCTTCTTCCACCAACAGCCGTTACAGAGAGAGCCTTTAGTCTACTTCCTGACTGAGCCCCTGGTTCACCCACACCTTCTGTCATATCTCTCTCCTTGTCTTCCTCCTTTTCTCAGTGGGTCTAATATAGTGTTACTTATAATGCAGGACATACTTCAAGGTTTCAGTTGACATCTGCAGGTTGTAATTCTTTTCTGTTTCAGGCAGTTTGGAAAAATCCACAAGGCAGGGGTGATGCCGCTTATTATCGTCCCTTATCTGAGAAACACAGAAATAATTGTTGACGTATGAATATTTCAGTTACTGTACATGTATTGAAGAAGAGGGGCAGAAATGCTCCAAAAGAAAGAAAAAAAACAGACAACTATAAGTATAATTTGAATCACAATGAAGGTAATTGTGAATCAACAGAGGAGTAGGTATGTTGTCTCCTTAATTACAGAGAGCTACTGGTGTACTGGAGTGACAACATGATCTAGTCTAGTGGACATGTTATGAATGTAGTTGGAGGAGCATGTTTTCTTGGAAGATAGAGAGGTGAGAGTCTGCATTACCAAGTCAGTAATTATATTCTTGACTGCTGTGCTTTACGCCAACTAATCCGTTTGGCTGCTCTCTGCAGCCCAAGCAGTACTACATCCATGTTGACCAAGAAAACATGTACACATACATGGCTATTTGTGAGCTAAATGAACACCAGGCAGCTCTTTTGTGAATAGTACAAGAACTCTCCTGCATGAATGCTTTTATCGAACAGAGTTTCCTGTAGCCTATTACAGTCCATTCAAAGAGGGCTGTGCTAGAGGACAAAGAAGTACATGCCATTCTTAATAGCCTCCATATGAGTCACACATCTTGTTTGAGACCCTTTTTATACTTCAATGGCCCATGCTGATACAACTATTATAACTATGCTATGCCAAATACTGGACTCAGGTAGCTCTACCCCATAGCAACCCCAGCAACTACAACGCTCACCTCTTTATTAAGCACTGGAGATGTGCTCTATGGAGAGTGGAATACAATACCAGTGCTGTCCAGGTACTGTATGAGTTCGGTTCAGCCTGGCTTCAGCACACTGATGCCTCCCTGGTGAAGCGAGCTCTATAGCCGGCCAGGACAATGTCACCTGGCCTGAGCTAACAAGGTCTGGTTAAAATCACATATAAAAGCCGACCTGGTATGTCTGGGGTGCAGAATTCTGTTATAATGAATGAGAGAGAACTTGACCACGGCGTAATAGATGTCCTCACCCCAAATAAAAGTCTTTATTAAGATGTTGAAACTGAAGGAATGGCTGGCTAACACAGTGGAGTTTACAAATGGGGAAAGGGTGGATGAAGGGACTGGAGGACTGAGAGAATCATTCAGTAAGACTGAGAGAACAAGGGGGTCTACTCTATACAACTCCATCACATTTGTAATATGGACATAAGAGCTGTGTTGCATATTGTTTCTGATATTGATTGTCTGCACCTTTAAGGGTAGTAGGGCACAACAGGGCTGTGTTCAGAATGTTTTTACATCCGGGACGTTCAGAACGTTTTTACGATCTGGGACGGACGTTAAGAACGTTTTTACGTTCTGGGACGTTTAAAACGTTTTTACGTTCTGGGACATTCAGAACGTTTTTACGTTCTGGGACATTCAGAACGTTTTTACGTTCTGGGACGTTCAAAACGTTTTTACGTTCTGGGACATTCAGAACGTTTTTACATTCTGGGACGTTCAATTAAGGGGAAACGGTGCTGTTCTGAACGACCAGTTGAAAAACATGGAGGGGTTGGATTGTGGGTTGGGGAAAGCTGTCAACATTGCGACTTCCCTTTAAATACGTCACTCACTGCAACAAGCCACACCTCTCCACTCCCACCAAACGGGAGCAAACGTACCTCAAAGTCTTCTCAAGAATGTACAAGAACGTTTTGGAGAAACGTGTCACTCAGTACAAACCGTCCCACAACATAGCAAACGTTCAAGCGAACTGAACTCACCTCAGGCCACTTTGGCAATCATCTACTCACATGAAACAAAGAAACAGGACTTGATGAATCAAAAGAAAAAGACCCCTACAAACAAACTATAATGAAGTCTCTAGAATGAATGGTATGAGGAGCACAATGGGAGAAAGACAGGAGTATTCTTCACTTACCCTCTGTTTGGTTTGTACCGCAAATTATAAAAGAGAAAGCAAAATGGTGTACAGGCTTGTTTTGTTGCTTTAATGATGGTAGAACTTGTACGTTTAGTTTAGGGTTAATGCATTTCACATAGATCAATTACAGTATATTAATAATTGTTTAACACAAACAAAAATGTGCAAGCTGATGTGTACTGTATTTCATAATACAATTGTATTCATGTTTATATTGGCTGAAATGATCAGCTGAGTGATAACCCATCATAGTGTATCATGTCGTTCCTATGTAAGCCAATGACATGGACTGTCCAAAAGGGTTTGCCAGTGCTCTGTGACTCTATTCTCTCCATCAGTGTTAAAGAGGTCTCCTACCTTCCCATAAGACCAGCCCAGTTCTATCTTGTTCATGGCCCACAGCTCGTGGATATTCTCAGCCAGTCTGTCCCGGACCTTCTCCAGGTATGGCAGCATGACGATCTGAGAGACAGAGAACACAAAGAATCTGTGTCGTCGATAAACAGCATCTGTTTGCAGACAGTACAGCAGGCTTATGTCATCAATCATACATTTGTGGATATTTGGAAACCCTTCCTCTGTAGGTATGATTGTACATCATCCTTACAAACATGCAGTATAATCACTGTAACTGTGTTTCAGATGAGCCATGTTGCAGTTAATATGACGCATTCTGAGCTGAATGCCATACCCCTGTTACCTGGCTAGTCTCCACAGGGGTGGGTATGAAGGAGGCCTGGGACATGAACTGTGTGGTCCCCAGCAGGTCTCGGACCCCCTCCATGTCCCTCTTGTACTCCTTCACTGGCTCCACTTTCATCTTCTCCTTAGGGAGCAGGGC
This sequence comes from Oncorhynchus kisutch, assembly GCF_002021735.2. Classification (NCBI taxonomy): domain Eukaryota; kingdom Metazoa; phylum Chordata; class Actinopteri; order Salmoniformes; family Salmonidae; genus Oncorhynchus; species Oncorhynchus kisutch. Next base: position 34,690,072 of record NC_034180.2, read on the forward strand.
CTCGTAACACGGAGCGTAGCCTGACGGAGGCAGGAACTTGAAGTCGCCATGACGACCGCCCAACAGGAAACGCACCCTAGAGGGAGAGGGCGACTTAGTCAATTAGTGTGTTCAGTATGTGCATGAGCTTGAAAGTGATGAAGAGGGTTGATGGGTTGATTTTGGTGGAGGGGTTAGAGGAGAGGATTAGAGCAGAGCATAGAGCCACTGAGGCCCAGCCCAGCCCAGCTCCAACCGAGCCCCAGCCCAGCTCCAACCGAGCCCAAGCCTAACTCCAACCGAGCCCCAGCCCAGCTCCCACCGATCCCAAGCCCAGCTCTAACCGAGCCCCAGTCCAGCTCCAACCGAGCCCAAGCCTAGCTCCCATCGAGCCCCAGCCCAGCTCCCACCGATCCCAAGCCCAGCTCTAACCGAGCCCCAGCCCAGCTCCCATCGAGCCCCAGCCCAGCTCCAACCAAGCCCCAGCTTCAGCCCAGCTCTAGCCAAGCCCCAGGCCCAGCTCATCTCTAACTGAGCCCCAGCCCATCTCTAACCGAGCCCCAGCTCATCTCTAACCGAGCCCCAGCCCATCTCTAACCGAGCCCCAGCTCATCTCTAACCGAGCCCCAGCTCATCTCTAACCGAGCCCCAGCTCATCTCTAACCGAGCCCCAGCCCATCTCTAACCACACCCCAGCTGAGCCCAGTAGAACAGAGAGTGACTATGACTTACCCCACACTGAGAATGATGCAGCATTTCAGCCCACTACTCAGCAGCCCTCCTGGGCCCTGTCTGAAATAGCAGCTGAAGTAGTAGTGATGATGACGCATTCACTCCAAGTCCATTCTGAGTGCAGTGCACCAATCAATTATTAACAAGTGTCACTGCACATTGACTGGCTGTGCCATGGCATAGCATGGCCAGCACAGGAAGCCCCACAGGGTTCCTTATTTACATGATCTGATGTGGCCTGCATCTCGTAACATCACACACACAGACAAATGCAGAATAACGTTGACAGAATTTCTATAAATATGAGGTTATGTTAATTTTGTTTAACGCTTCCGCAAATTTGATTGTGGTAATTGATATACAGTGTAGCTTGCAGCCCTGGGTGGAATTTGATGTGAATGGAAATGTCTGGAACTGTCAAGTGTCACATCTCGGCACAGAGTGAAGTTCAGAATAGTAAAATGCCATTTTGCTGCAAAAACGGAGTCGATCATGAAATCCTGTGAAGCTTGCTGGGGCCTGAAATTTCATTTAGCAGACGTCATTCATATCATCTGAAGTTGCCATGGCAACACAAGTGGGTAAGATGGCCTCTACCTGCATCTGAGCCCTTAAGGTTTAATACAGTATATAGAGGAAATGATGTAGGGAGGGATTAGATGTATTTTCATGCAGACTAGAGGGAGGAGAGGAAGATATTTGAAGAGAGTGCTCTGTAGGTGTGTATATGTGTTCATTCATGTTAATGACATAGGTGTGTGTCTAAGACAAACACATACTTGACGCCAGCAGAGAAGCTGACAACAGGGAAGAAGAGTCCATCGATGTTGAAGTTCTCGAACATGCCCTGTACGGGCTGTCCATTGATCCTGAAGGAGATGCTGGGAGCTCCCAGGTCCAGACAACAGCTCACCACATCCTCAGAGGTCAGGATGTGTTGGTTAATAGAAGCCACCGCCCGGGAGATACGACCTGCAATAAACCACAGTGTCAGCACTTAAATATGACCTACAAGACACACACACATGAACACACTCTTTGGGCAGAGCAGACCGATTTACCCTGTATGACACACACACTGTCTAGACACAATCTGGTCTTAGCCCTGGGTTACTTCTCATAATTTATGAATCAGGTGACGTAATGTGGAGCAGCTAGGTTAAGATGAAAGCAAACATCTACTGTGAATACTCACCTGACCAGAGATGAAGTCCGTCAAAGCCGTAAGAGTAGAGGTCGTCCCCCACCCCGTTGCCCCCCCAGCCCTCCCCTCCACCAGGGTAAGGGGCGTAACCCTTGTTGGTGGCCCAGCCCACACGCAGGTGAGAGGGGTCGCTGGTCAAGAAGTGGTCCACCTGGTCAATCGTCAGCTCGTAGTACCACTTCTTATACTGGGCCGAGCCCTCACTCACTCCCAGGAAGATGTTGGGCCTCATGCTGCCAAGTATCAGAGACTCGGATTAGGGTTTAATCATATAATTGTGATTGATGTTTCTTTAGGCACTATGCACAATCCCATCAAACAAACACAGCAAAGAGAAGAATAACCAACACTATCTATCACTCTTATATTACAACCAGTAGCGCATTAATCTAATTATACCGGGCTGGGATTGGATGGCTTGTTACCTTTGGACGTCATTGACCAATCGGGTCTGGAGAAGCAGATCTCTTTTAGGGAGCAGGTGATCGCAGATAAGATTCTGATTGGCTCTTACAGCCACCCCGTTACACACACAGAGGGAGCAGAGCACATCCAGAATCTGCAGGTTGAAGAGAGAGAGGGGGTGAATACAGCAGCTCCCTAATCACTGAGTACAGAATACAGCTCATCTAACCCATTCAAACCCTGAGTGGGAGAGACAGGGAGAGAGAGAGCACTAAGGACTACCAACTCATCCGTAGTCCTTTTTCATGTTGCTATTAGAGGGAGAACCTTTTTATGCAGCTATTAATGCAGCCAGCCATAATTACTGAGAGATGCTAATCAGGGTGAAACCATATCCAGTAATATCATTTTGATGCATGGGAGCCCAACCTGGCTTTACAAAGCAGAGGAATTAAATGGGCAAGGAACGGCAGCCAAGGGCGCCAGGCCAAGACCTGTGCTTTATTATCCACCGCTTCATAAGGGGCCACAGCCAAATGATACATCAACTGTGATTTATGACAAAGGAGATGACAGTCCACTGGAGAGCAGGTTGACGTTTGTCATGAATCTTGCCTTGGAGGCAGAGCTGACTGATTTTCACTAGATGGGCCAGCTGCAAAGTCAATATTGGCTATATTGTAAACATTTATGAAAACAAATATTTGCTTAATTTAATGGTGGACTATGCAGAAATCAATACATTTTCTGTTGCTAAAATTCTAATAGTTTTTCCTAATTTCAGTTTATGTGACAAAAGAAGCTAGTGCAGTGTAGAGAATCATTGTACCATCTAAACCGCTGTGAAATATATTTTCCATAACCAAAAATATAATATTTTCAGCTGTTTGAAGCTGGAGTACAAAACTGAAAGTAAAACACGCAAAAACTAAACTTAATTACAGGAAGCATAGAAATAGAAAATAACATCAATCTACCACTTCTTAGACTTGCTTTCAATGAGATTGACAGATCTATAATGCCAAAACAGATTTCAAATCAAATCAAACTTTATTTGTCACATGCATGTGTAGACAGCATGTGTAGACCTTACCGTGAAATGCTTAATTACAAGCCCTTAACCAACAGTGCAGTTCAAAAAAGAGTTAAGAAAATATTTACCAAATAAACTAAAGTAAAAAATAAGAAAAAGTAACACAATAAAATAACAATAATGAGGCTATATACAGGGGGTACCGGTACCGAGGCAATGTGCAGGGGTACAGGTTAGATTTAAGGTTAGGGTTAGCCATTAGGTTTAACAGCCTGGTTAAGGTTAGGGTTAGGTATAAAATCTGATTTTATTACTTTGTGGCTGTGCCAGTTAGTGACCACTCTGCAAAGCTGCCTCCCGGGCAAGATTCATGACAATAAACGGCAACCTGCCGCTGGAGATCTACTTTCAATGCAAATATATTGATCTCTATACACATAACAACCAAATGCCCAGCCCCAACAAGAACTCATCAACTCTCTGCAGCCCTGTCAGCACTGGGTATACTAATAAAACACAGGCTCATGAGTGAATTACTGTGCCTTATAACTGTTGTGATGGACAAATGTTATCAAAATAACAAACAATCATCGCTACATCCACTTGATCATGGTGATATTTGATACAGCTCCTCCTCCGGTTTCAGCTCACCTTGTGGTTGCGTCCATGTTTGTAGAGCAGGGAGATGATGGACTTGATGTGTCCTCTCTGGATGATATTTAGAGCCTCCGGGCTCTCAGTTAGAATGCAGTGGAGAACCTCCAGTATGCCTGCCGTGGCCACAGAGAACAAGGGAACAAGACACGAAAGGACGTTCCTTAAACGCATGCTTCTGGGTGTGACAATACATAGTAAAGCATAACTAAACCCATTCAGGACTCTAAACACCAGGTCTGGGGTTTACAGCAGTGTAATCCAACTACACATCACCTTTTCAACCCTGTCCAGTCAGCATGCAGTCGAAGGAACGGTAGGTCAAGGACAAACAGAGCTTTTAACATGTCATCATCATGGTACCTGAGGAGGACTCGAGTCTCTCCAGCTTGCTGACCAGCCAGTCAAGGTTGTTGGAGAACTGGGTGCAGTTGTTCCTGTTGCCTCGGATCAGCGCCGCTACAGGACACATGGACAAGAAGGTCACTGGTCAAGGGGAGGAGATACATTCATACACAGTTGGCTAGTTTGAAGAGGATAATGCAAATTGCTGATCTTTGACCTACAGTACAGAAAAGCTAGCAACTATAGAAAAACACTACCGAACATTACTGTACATCTTTCACAACATATTAAACCCAAGGAGACATGTTACATAGTTATGAAGATGTCTTTGACCTACAGCCAACAACACTGCCAAAACGTACATCTTACACAACAACCACGTCACCCAAAACGCACACCTTAAACCACACTCCATGCCAAGGAAAGAGTAGTGTCCTTTTCCTAATCCTCATCCATATTAATTAAGCAGCAGAGTGCAGAGGGAGGGCGTGACATCGGGGGCACAGGAGAGTCGTCCAAGCCAAAAATGACAGGGTCACCCAGTGCAGACAAACAGAGGAGAGGAAGCCTAGCTCCAAAATCCATTTAGCTGGAGCAGGTGCATGAAGGAAGGAATGTGAGATGGGGGACGTGGTCTGCACACTAATGCTCCCCATGAGGAGAAAGCACCATGTAAACACGCTGTGAAGGACACACTCAGAGGGGAACAGAAGGGCTTAGACAGTGACACAGACACTAGAGCTGGGAAGCTTCTGAGACAAAGGAACGCTTCTGCCACTGTGAGAGAATGGCTGTAATGTCCAACTACCATGAACGGTTGGACTGGTCTGTGATTCTGGCAATTTTAGGTCTTAAGTAAGGACATGGATAACAGAGTGACCAAACAACAACCAAATACAATGGTGAGAAGGGATGGTGTGGTTCCTTATGGGTTAGAAAGCCAACTGGTGAGCATGGCACAGTCCAGGCTGCCTAGGAGTGTGTGTTGGACATTCTGTGTGCTGTGGGAGATGTACAGTCAGGAAGAAGCCCTGGAAGCACTTCTCACAGACCTGAAATCTGCATGCTATCCTTATCCACTCCCAGCACCCAACTTCAGCCCCTGTGTACTCATAGAGTGAACGTGTAACTTTGTGTTAATGCTAGCTGATGATAGGATACACTGTAGAATAGATTTTTTGTTGGTCCTATAATTTAAGATTGAATAAGATCGCAAAGGTCATGCTGTCACGTTCTGACCTTAGTTCCTTTGTTTTTGTCTTTGTT